>NC_073381.1:4248072-4548072 GCF_028641065.1 Leucoraja erinaceus | reverse complement strand
TTAGATACATCAATGGTTCAAGAATGAAGGGAACTGCAGAAAGTGGTGGACATTGCCCAGTCCATCACCATTTGAGGTATTTGAGGGAGCACTGTCTCTAGAAGGCAGCCAATATTGTAAAAGACCCAAGCCTGGCCACGCTCTCATCTCATCACCGCCATTGGGAAGGTGCAGGAGCCCAAAAACCGTGACCTCCAAGTTCAAAAACAGCTTCTTCCCATCGACATCACAATCTTGAAACACACTGCACAATCTTGATCACAATCCTACCCCAGCAACGAGCTACGACTGTTGACTTTGAGGATTGACACAAAAATGCTGGAGTAACTCAGAGGGACAGGCGAGAAGGAATGCGGATGGGGAAGATTTTTTTTCTCTCTCTGGAGAAGGAATAGGCAACGTTTTGGGTCGAGACCCTTCCTCAGTCACTCCAGAGAAGCGGCCTGTCCTGCTGAGTTAATCCAGCATTTTGAGTCTATCCAGCTTGTGCAGTTCCATCCTACTTTGTATATGTTGTACTTCGACTTGCACTTTGTTGGCATGGCTATCTAGTGTTATTGGTAACTTTATATTGTACAATTCTAGATGTATTTAATGCGGAGTGGTGATAATTTGAAGCTGCAGCAAGTAAGAATTGCAATGTTCTGTTCTCAGTGCATATGACAATTAAACACTCTTGATTCACATGTTCTCGGACCTCAATGACTTCTACCATGAGCACTGGCAGAGGACCTTTGCATTGAAGATGCTTACCTCAAGGCCCATTCCTTCATAAACATCAGTGAACAAGATGCCCGGGAGCCGTGGCATCAACTGTGTGCAGATGCACGCATTATCCCTGTACTACACCTTGATGACTGATATTGGAGTGACCGTGAAAGTGATAAAAGTCGAATATTAATTCCACTTTCCTAGGAAACTTATTGGAAGCAAGGTCAATATAGCCGTGCTAATGGTGAGCAATGCACAGAGTCAGGCAGCTTCTGTGGAGGAAATGGATAGGCAAAGTTTTGGGTTGGGAACCTTCTTGTATGGTGGTATGGCCTGAGCTAAAGGGAGAGGTTGAGCAGGCTGGGACTCGATTCATTGAAGCAGAGGAGAATGAGTTGTGTGATCTTATAGAGGCGTATAAAGATGTGAGAGGAATAGATCGGGTAAACGGACAGAGTCTCTTGCCCACAGGAGGGGAATCGAGAACCAGAGGACATAGATTTAAGGTGAGGGGGGAAAGATTTAATAGGAACCTGAGGGGTAACTTATTTTTTTTTTACACAAAGGGTGGTGGGTAGATGGAAAAAGCTGCCAGAGGAGGTAGATGAGGCAGGTGCTATGCAACATTTAAGAAACATTTAAACAGATATATGGATGGGATTAGAGGTATATGGACCAAACGCAGGCTAGTGTAGATGGGACATGTTGGTCGGTGTGGGCAAGTTGGGCCGACGGGCATGTTTCTACACTATATGACTATGAATGACGCTATATGAGGCTAATTGAATTACTTGATTGCTCAGTCCAGCTATGAATGCAGATTTATTGACAGGATATCTAATTCCTCCAACTGGTCCAGTGATGTTCGACTTCAACAATGACTGCACAGCTTCCAGAGAGATTTAATAATGCATGGCTTTAGGACTTTATAGAAACAGATATACCAGGAAATAGCCCGAGCTGCTGGTCGTTGTAAAATCTTAACAGGTTTTAAAAGCTTAGCAATCTATTGGGGTTTAGGAGAATGAGAGAGGACTTGATTGAAACAAAAAAGACCTTTTGGGTTATTGCAGGATGAACATTAAAAGGAATTTAAAACTATGGCTTAATGTTTTAAGAGAGCACCCACTTACGACACATGAAATATTTTCTGAGGAACAATTGGAACGCACTTCCTCAGAGGTTGGTGAAAAAAATTATTTGCAAGAAAGTTAAGGCAAAGTCAGATCATTTAGTTGCTTCCAATATGACACCCAACCCAGGCGACTATCTATGTACAAGCCACAGAAGCAGATCTACAATCACATATTACAATCGCTCCGCAAGTTTAAATCTCTACTCCTGCAGATCATGTATCTATACATTGTAAATGGCTTGATTGGAATCATGTTTTGTCTTTCCACTGACTGGTTAGCACTCGGACAATAAACTAAATTTTGAGATTTAGTTTAGTTTCATGGTATAGCATGGAAACAGGCTCATCGGCCCACCGAGTCCGCGCTGACCAGTAATCACCTGTACACTAGTCCTATCCTACATACTAGGGACAATTTACCCAAGTCAACTAACCTACCAACCTGCATGTCATTGGAGTGTGAGAGGAAACCGGAGCACCGGGAGAAACGTGCAAACTCCGTACAGACAGCACCCGCAGTCAGGATCGTACACGGGTTCTGGCGCTGTAAGGCAGAAACTTTACCGCTGAGTCACTGTATCGTTCCTGATTCCTGGAAGGCAGGGGAATGATACAGCATGGAAACAGGCCGTTGGATGGCCGTGTCCACAATGACCATCAAATGCCCTTTCACACTTGTTTGACATTATCCCATTCTCTCTGTAAGAAAAATTGCCCCCAATGTACAGGGAATGGGTGAGAGAATGGGATAATGTCAAACAAGTGTGAAAGGGTATTTGATGGTCATTTCGACTCGGCGATCCAACAAACGTTCTTACAAATCCCTGACAAATGTGCTGATTTGTAGGTTAATTTGACAAAAAAAAAAAATTAAAAAAATTGTGATGAGGGAAGAAATTGGATTGTGATGTGGCAGGAAATGTGAGCACCTAGAGGAAACCCACGTCGTCACTGGGAGAACGTCCAAATTCCACAGACAGCACCCGAGATCAGGATTGAACTGGGTCTTCGGGGCTGTGAGGCAGCAGCACCACTGCGCCGACCTAGATTTTTAATAGGCAAAGGAATGAATGGATATTGCAGGGAGGCAGGATCACAGAGTAGAGGGTTGCAGTCAGATCAGACAGGGCTGTATTCAGACCGACCTTATGGCTAAGTGGCCGGACGTATATTCCTATATATTTCAGGTGAGGAAATAACCCAAAATAAATTCCCTGCCACAGAGGGCAGTGGAGGCCGGTTCTCTGGATGCTTTCAAGAGAGAGCTAGATAGGGCTCTTAAAAATAGCGGAGTCAGGGGATATGGGGAGAAGGCAGGAACGGGGTACTGATTGGGGATGATCAGCCATGATCACATTGAATGGTGGTGCTGGCTCGGAGGGCCGAATGGCCTACTCCTGCACCTATTGTCTATTGTTACTGTTGTGCAAGATGTTGATGAGACTACGTTTGCAGTACTATGTTCACTTTTGCTCACCCTGCTATAGGAAGGATGTCTTTAAGCTGAAAAGTCTGCAGAGAAGATTTATGAGGTTGTTCCCAGGCTTGAGGGGCTGAGCTATAGGCTTTAATCTTTGGAGCGCAGGAGGCTGAGGGGCGATCTTATAGAGGTATATGAAATCTTGAGGAAGATAGGGCAATTGCAGTCTTTTACCCAGAGTAAGGGAATCAAAAACCGGGCTCTTTTTTTCCACTCAGAGGGTGGTGGGTATGTGGAACAAACTGCCAAAGGAAGTAGTTGAGACATGCAATATACCAGGATTTAAAAGACACTTGGACAAGTACATGGATAGGAAATATTTATGAGGTCAAACGTGGGGAGTTGGGCTAGTTTAGATGGCATGGATGAGTTGGGCCAAAGGGCCCGTTTCCCCGCTGCCTGGCTCTAAATAAACATTGTAGACTTCCGAAGGAACAAAGAAGGTCTCTAGATTTGAATGAATGGTGTTGAGACTTACTGTGGAAGATATGTTGTTGCTTATACTCACTGATTGAATTATTGAACTTTTATTTATTATACATTATATGTGTGTGTTTACAGGCCTGTTAAGCAGCTACAAGTAAACAAATTCTTGATTAAACACCCTTGACTCTCTTATGGTCTCTGGGCCGGGAAGTTGGGGGGGGGGGAATCTTATAGGGGTGGGGGGGGGGGGGGGGGAATGAGGGGGGGTGGGGGGGGGGGGGGGGGAGGTGGAAAATATCATTAGAGGTGAATAGATTAGGGGTAGACACACAGAGTCTCTTGCCCAGAGTAGGTGAATCGAGAACCAGAGGACACAAGTTTAAGGTGAAGGGGGGAAGAGTTAATAGGAACCCGAGGGGTAACTTTTTCAAGCAAAGGGTGGTGGGTGTCTCGAACGGTAGGTGAGGCAGGTAGTATCGCAACGTTTAAGGGCCTGTCCCACATAGGCGACTTTTTAGGCGAGTGCTGAAGACTCTGCGCTCGCCACATGTTCACCGGTGACCTCTGGTGAGTCTCGTTCATGGTCACGAGGAGTTCCCGCATTCTGGGAACTAGTCACGGCCTCAGTATGGTCACCGCAAATTTTTCAACATGTTGATAAATTTTCTGAGGCCAAAAATTTGGTCGCTATGGAGAAAATCGATCATCCTGTAGTCGAGGGGTGCAGTTGTAGTGAGGTCGCCATGTAGTTATGGGTAGTCGAGGTAGTCGTAGGTAGTTTTTGTTATTGCCTTTGCTGACCGGGCATTTTCATTGACTCATTGGTGAAAAAAAACGTAAGCACGAGTTTTCAGAACCAAGGATAACCGACCGGTAATGTTAAATTCCCACCAAACTTCATAGCTGTGTATCTCTGGCTTATTAAAAGATGCCTGGCTTCTTAAAAGTGGCTCCACTCCTTCTCGCCCCTTCTCCCATCCCCCCTCTTTTAAAGGACTTAGCGTACACTGTGCTAGCCGCCTTAACCTTCCCGTTCATCGCGGTGTGTGTCTGTATCACCTTGGCTTTGCACCGTGTGAATTTCAGACAGCGCTCCCCCGCTTTCCCTGGCCCCTGCCTTTACGACGTGTGTGTGTGTGTGTGTGTGTGTGTGTGTGTGTGTGTGTCCCACCCTGACAGTCGCCGTTCCAGTTCCCAGTTTCGCAGGCGAGTGCCGCGATTTTAACACTCACCGACAGTCAGCTAAAAAAAATTGCCTATGTGGGACAGGCCCTTTAAGAAACATTTAGACAGATACATGGGTAGGACGGGTTCAGAGGGTTATGGACCAAATGTAGGGAGGTGGAACTAGTGTAGTTGGGACACGTTGGGCCGAAGGTCCTGTTTCCTTGCTCTCTAACCATCTATAATTTGAGGATTCAGTTGCAGAGGTGGGTGCTGAGTCCTTGGTACAGTGGTTTGGGAGTTTCCTTTGTAGGTTTCAGAGAACAAATAAACACAAAACTAAATTAAGATGCCTGTTGGATTATCTTATGACTATTATTGCACAACACATGTTTACTGCCAAGTTATTGCAGTCAAACTAATGCTCTAATTGCAGCTATCTGCTTTGTAATTAAACTCAGCTCTTGACAAATTATATTAAAAAGAACAAACATTAATTACAGCTAGTAATTTGAGAACAAATCCAATTTGCATAAAACATACAAATATTCCATAATTTGTTTCTGGAATGTCCACAAAATATTTTTTTTTGCATTTTCCAGTTTTATTCCATATTTATAGTTAGCACACCATTTTCCAACAGTACACATATGACACAAGAGATTTTACTGTGGTTATTTTTTATTTTTTACACAGATGTCATAAGTGATAGGAGCAGAATTAGACCATTCGGCCCATCAAGTTTACTCCACCATTCAATCATGGGTGATCTATCTCTCCCTCCTAACCCCATTCTCCTGCCTTCTCTCCATAACCCCTGGCACCAGCAAACATGGGCCCCACAACCTCTCTCATCCAGGACCTACACAACATCACGTGAGGTCTGGGTACCATCACATGAGGCTCAGCGGTGGGGGGAGCGCGGGATTATTCTTGATTAGCACGGGCGTCAGGGGTTATGGGGAGAAGGCTGGAGAATAAGGGGTAAGCCATTTAGAACAGAGACGAGGAAACACTTTTTCACAGTTGTGAGTGTGGAATTCTCTGCCTCAGAGGGCGGTGGAGACCGATTCTCTGGATACTTTCAAGAGAGAGCTAGATAGGGCTCTTAAAGATAGTGGACAGAGTCAGGGGATATGGGGAGAGGTCAGGAACTGGGTACTGATGAGGGATGATCAGCCATGATCACAGTGAATGACAGTGCTGGCTCGAAGGGCCGAATGGCCGACTCCTGCACCTATTGTCTATTTTCTATTGTCTAATCAAGAATCTATCTATCTCTGCCATAAAAATATTCATTGATTTGGCCTCCACAGCCGTCTGTGGCAAAAAATTCCACAGATTCACCACCTCCTAACTAAATAAATTTCTCCTCATCTCCTTCCCTAAAGAAACTTCTTTAATTCTGAGGCTATGATCTCTGGTCCTAAACTCTCCCACTAGTGGAAACATCCTCTCCACCTCCACTCTATCCAAGCCTTTCACAATTCGGTAAGTTTCAATGAGGTACCCCCTCATCCTTTTAAGCTCCAGCAAGTACAGGCCCAATGCCCATCATATGAGGGTAATGGGTGCCTGGAACGTGCTGCCACTGGTGGTGGTGGTGGAGGCAGATACGATGGTGGCACTTAAGGGACTTTTGGATGGACACATGGATGTACGAATGAAGGGGTATGTATCAGGTATAGGTAGATGAGATTAGTTGATCTTGGCATCATGCTCAGCCCAGATATTGTGGGCCGAAGGGCCTGTTCCTGTGCTGCATCGTCTGTAATCTACCATCAACCCTAACGTAAAAGACTTTAATCGAGAATATCGACTCAGATAACGGTATTAAGGGAGCGCTGCACTTTTGAACGAGCTGATAAGCCATATGCCTTCACAGATAAGTTCCTGGCCAATATTTATCTTTTGAGTTTAGAATCACTAAAGCTGGTTATCAAGTCATTATCGCAGTGTTTAATGGCACCTCTCTGCAAACTGGCTACTGCATTTCCTAGATTACAACAGAAATTACACTTTAAAAGGACGATCAATCATTTTGGAATGTCATGGGATCGTAAAAGCACATTGTAAAATATTTTTTGGCAAAGGCATCTTCAATCACTTAATACCAACGCTTTGAATTCCACCCACCCAACCTCCAAACCACCCCTTTCTTCAATTCTATCACTTTTTTGCATGCATTGTTCATTCTTCCTAATACAAATTTATTTGGCTGGGCATCGAGATTTTTTCATTGATTTTATGTTGTTTCCATGACCTTTATATAAACTAAAGTGCAATGTATAAAGTGCCTCGTGCTAAAGTACGACGTATAAATATGTTGTGTTTAAGAAAGAACTGCAGATGCTGGAAAAACTCAGCGGGTGAGACAGCATCTATGGAGCGAAGGAATAGGCGACGTTTCGGGTCGAGACCCTTCTTCAGACTTGTTCAGAAGGGTCTCGACCCAAAACGTTGCCTATTCCTTCACTCCATAGATGCTGCCTCACCCGCTGAGTTTCTCCAGCATTTTTTGTCTACCGTTTATGTATAATACGTTGTTCTGTTGAATTTTCCCTATGAATTTGCTTTGGGTTCTGACATTTTCCAGACCAATTAATTAATAAATATATTAGAACTGCATTGTTTTCTCCAAATCTGTACTAAACATGCATCCAATTCATGCAGATTTAATTCCACACAGGTTTACCATAGAAATTGTGTGCCAGTTGATTCTAGAGCACACCTCAGTTTCTTCCCAGCTGAATCAGGCAACTGAACCATTCTACCACAACCAGGGAGCAGTCCTGAACTACCATCTACCTCATTGGTGACCCTCGAACTATTCTTGATCGGACTTTACTGGCTTCACCTTGCTCTAAACATGATTCCCTTATCGTGTACCTGTACACTGTGGCTGGCTCGACTGTAATCACGAATTGTCTTTCTGCTGACTGGTTAGCATGCGACAAAAGCTTTTCACTGTAATTCGGTACATGTGACAATAAACTAAACTGAAACTGGATTTGTGGAGAATGATGGTGTTGGAACTGCATTGTTTGATAAATTGGGAGAGACGCATTCACTGAAACTGTCAGACATGATGAGATTTTTACAATGAGGCTGTTTTTCACTTGTTCAGTTTAGAAATACTGTGCGTGAAAACACGCCCTTCGGCCCACCGAGTCCGTGCCGACCAGCGATCCCTGTACACGACCCTACACCCTAGGGACAATTTACAATTTTACCAAAAGGTTATTCTGGAAGTTGGACTTCTCAGGAAACTTCAATATCAAAATTGTGAGAGCAAAATAACAGAATAATTTAGCACAGAAACAGGCCCTTCGGCCCACAATGTTTGTGCTGAACACGGTGCCTGGTTAAACTGATCTCTTCTGCTTGCACATGATCCAAGCTGTTTAATGCGGTGAAATGCATAAAGAACAAGATATATGCAAAAAATAAATAGAAACCATGCAGTGTAGTCTGCAATCAATGACAATTAGTTTAGTTTCGAGATACAGTTCGGAAACAGGCAGCTTTGACCAACCAGTCCGCACTGACCAGCAATCCCCACATTAACACTATCCTACAAACGCTAGGGGCAACTTATGCATACTAAGCCAATTAATCTACAAACCTGAATACCTTTGGCACGTGGAAAGAAACCGAAGATCTCGGAGAAAACCCACATGGTCATGGGGAAAACCATATACGAACTCCGTACAGACAAGCACCCGTAGCCAGGATTGAAGCTGGGTGCCTGGCGCTGTGAGGCAGTAACTCTACCGCTGTAGCCCTTTACAGTTGCAAAATAAAGTACTCAGGTTGATATCAAGACTGATGAAATAATTAGTTTCAATAAAATACCATGGAATTGTGAAGAGAGAGAGAGAGGTTACTGGAACAAATGATGAACGAGGAGGAATTCTATCAGCGTGAAAAAAGGTTCCGACCCGAAACGTCACCTATTCCCTTTTCCCAGAGATGCCGCCTGACCCGCTGAGCGACCCCAGCAATTGTATCTATCCTTGGAGAATTGATTACAATATTGAGCTAAATGGCTATTCCACACTCCTACATCCTAAGTCTAATCCAAATAGGATCTGGAAAGATTTGTGTATTAAGCAATTCAATTTTGAAAAAAACCAAACCATACTAATTTAGAAATCAGGCAATATATGAACTGCTTACTAAGGTAAACAAACAAACAATCAATCCTTCCTACATTTACATGTCCATACACAAACTGTTTAATGTTGTGGTGCTGAGAAGCATTGCAGAGCAATTAGTACATCAGTAGATCACAAAATTGATTTTCCATTGCAGGTCTGTACACTGTATGGAAATGTAATAAGGGATGAAAGCTCCATAAACTATTGCAGATGACACAAACGTGGGTGGTATTGTAGATAGTGCAGAAGGTTGTCAATAATTGCATCAGGATCTTGATCGGTTGGGGAGGTGGGCTGATGAATCGTTGATGGAATTTAATACTGAAAAATGGGAGTTGTTGCATTTTGAGAGCACTAACAGGGGCAGAACCTACACAGTGAACGCTAGGGCTCTGGGGAGCGTTGTGGAGCAGAGGGATCTAGGAGCACAGGTACATAGTTTGTTAAAAGTGGCATCACAGGTAGATAGGGTAGGCTGTCCTATCCATATATCTGTCTAAATGTTTCTTAAACTTTGTGATAGAACCTATCTCTGAACTAACTCCTCTGGCAGCTTATTCCATACACCCACCACCCTGTGTGAAGAAATTACCATTCAGGGTCCTATTAAATCTTTCCCCCGGCACCTTAAACCCATGTCCTCCTCGTGCGACTACCCAATTTATTTCTCTCATGATTTTATACACCTCTATTAGATTATCCCTCATCCTCCTGCACACCAAGGAAGAGCTGTAGCTTGCTCAACCTCTCCCTATAGCTCAGGCCCTCTAGTCCCGGCAACATCCTCGTAAATCTTCTCTGCACCCTTTCCAGCTTGACAACAGCTTTCCTATAACATGTTGCCCAGGTCTGGTCACAATACTCCAAGTGCAGCATCAACAACATTTTACATGACTGCAAAATGACCTTCCACCTTCTATATTCCCAAATGACATTCCTTCTAATGCACAATATGCTACACAATATGCTACACAAAGGCATGATGACTACTGATAATGCAGACCGCTTATACTTACATCCATAATGCAACAGATATAGATATAACATTTATGTTTACTGTTTAATAATTCTGTAACAAGGACAGGTGACGAAAATCAATGCAAAAATACCAAATTCAAATGTATGTGAAATACATAGTAAACAAGCAAAGCACAGAAATGTACCACAATTGTTTGATCATTTTAAAAGCTCGATAACTAGTAGTAAGCATAAATTCTGACATTCAAAACGATTTAAGGCACAATTCCAGGAATTACAACGTTTGGTTGAAGATTGACACCGGGACAAAATGCTTGCGGGCTATAGGAGATTCTATAAATAAAATCTAAAAAGGGAACAGTTATCATGGGGGAAAAAAATCATCACGGGCTTGGAAGTAATAACTTTCAAACCCCGAGATCTGGGAGGAGGTGGCTAAGCATGCGAATGAATGAAAGCAATTTAATTGTTTGCAGGGGTGTTTAGCAAAGCTCTTGATGAGGCTGAAATTAAGACTTATGAATTACACAATTAGTTGCTGAAATGAATTAAGAATGGATTATCAAATGAAATACACAGGATTATCAAATGAAATACACAGGAAAACGAAAGGACTGTCATTGAAAGACAATACAGAGGCATGCAGTTTTATATCAAGCATAAGGAACAAAATAAACTGTAAAATGATTGCACAGTATTTTCTGATAAATATTCCATCTTCTAGGTAAGAAATGCAGATGCTGGCTAAAATCGAAGGTAGACACAAAATGTTGGAGTAACTGAGCGGGTCAGGCAGCGGAGAGAAGGAATGAAGAAGGGTCGCGACCGGAAAAGTCACCCATTCCTTCTCTCCAGAGATGTTTGCTGCCTGGCCCGCTGAGTGACTCCAGCATTTTGTTTCCATTCCATCTTTCAGGTTGGCGGAAAACATGATTTATTATCACATGGCTATGCAAAGAAATCAGAAAATAAAGAAGCAACACAACCTCCACAGGAATATATATATATATTTATCAGCCATGTTATTAGGCAGTAAATAATGTGTCATTTATATCAACTGCCTTACCTTTGTGCCAGCACTCTCCATATTCTCCACCTCCCCTGATATTAGCAATAGCTAATACACCACCAAGATGCCTCACAAAAATAAGCCTCGAAACACTGCAAAAATTAAAAAGGATATCTTAATTTTTAGAATTATTTCTGCAATATTTTTAAAAAATGTTTAGCATTAGAGTAATGGCAAATTTCCAACTTTTCCAGCGTCCTCTTTTCCAGTTGCCATAACTACACAGGTAAGTAGGAGGGGAGCTTCGACCGCCATTCCTGCGGTCTGCGGAGCTTCTGGCTGCGGCGCGGCCTTTAAATCTTCACCCGCCGGCCTGCGGCCAACACCAACCTAAAGCCGCGGTCTCCAGTGGGGAAGAGCCGACTCTGGACTTACCTGGACTTTTACCGTGTCTGCACATCTGGACGCCCGCAGCGACGGCTGCGGAGGGTTGAGGTCCCGACCACGGGGGAAAATGGAGGAGGACTGGCCAAATTTTGTGCCTTCCACCACAGTGATGAATGCTGTGGTGGATGTTTGTGTTGAATTTTTAGTGTGTTTTGTGTGTTCTTTCTCATTGTACCGCTGCTGGCAAATTAATTTCACTTGCACTTTATGTGCAATGTGACGAAATAAATAATAATAATAATAATACATTTTATTTAATGGGCGCCTTTCAGACATCTCAAGGACACCTTACATAGTAATCGGAATAAAAACATATAATCGGAATAAAACAAGTAATAAAGACATCACAGAGACACAAATTAAAAACAGAATTCAATCCAAAAACAGAAAATCAAACCGTATTGTATTGTATTGTATTGTATTGATCTTACGCAGACCTAATAGACCAGATCTTCCAGTCGTTATTCCCAGTCTATTAGGTCTGCGTAAGGTTGGTTATTCTATTGGTTGTTTATTGAAGTAGCTGTACAAACAAAGAGATGAACGTACTAAGTTTTCCGCATTCTGCATGCAAGTTGTAGCTGACTGTTCTGTCCCTGGTCTGGTGAGAACTGTATGCTCACCTGTATGCTGCCACTTCCTGTCCCCTGTGCCCTTACATATACACCACCCTGTGTATCTAATGACTGCCCCCAAGTGTCCAAAATAATACAGCAAGATATAGCTGGACAAAATAATATAACATGCCAACAGTAGCTATCCTAAATATAAATGTCTCTTACAATCAGTTTCCTTTCTAGATGTTTAATATAAAATAGACTCTGGCAAGCCTTAAGTGTGGGCAACTCTAATCCCCGTATATGTGTCGGAAAGAACTGCAGATGCTGATTTATACCGAAGATAGACAGAAAAGGCTGAAGTAGCTCAGTGGTTGTAACTGTATAGCCAATGAACTGGCCTCTACTACCTTCTGTGGCAGAGAATTCCAGAGATTCACCACTCTCGGTGTGAAAAATGTTTTTCTCATCTCGGTCCTAAAAGATTCCCCCCTTATCCTTAAACTGTGACCTTATAGAAACGTTTAACATTCTTAAAGGATTGGACAGGGTAGATGCAGGAAAAAATGTTCCCGATGTTGGGGGAATCCAGAACCAGGGGTCACAGTTTAAGAATAAGGGGTAGGCCATTTTGGACTGAGATGAGGAAATACTTCTTCACCCGGAGAGTTGCGAATCTGTGGAATTCTCGGCCACAGAAGAGAGTGGAGGCCAATTCACTCGATGTTTTCAAAAGAGTTAGATTTAGCTCTTAGGGCTAAGGGAATTAAGGGATATGGGGAAAAATTAGGAACGGTGTACTGATTTTTGAAGATCAGCATGATCATACTGAATGCTGGCTCGAAGGGTCAAATGGCCTAATATCGCACCTATTTTTCTATGTTTCTATGTAATTGGCATCTGTAAATTCCCCCCAGCGTGTAGGATAACACCGAAGAAGAAGATGGTACTGGCTCCCACCAATTGGTTGAAATTGCAGAGTCTCCTCAGAAAGTACACATGGCTCTGTCCCTTCTTACAGTGCCTCAGCATTCCTGTACCAGTCCAGTTAAGTGTCTAGGTAAACTCCAAGGTACTTGGTAAGCGGCACATAGCAAGTCATGGACTGATACAGCGTGGAAACAGGCTCTTCGGCCCAACTTGCCAACACCGGCCAACATGTCCCAGCTGTACTAGTCCCACCTGCCCCGCGTTTGGCCAATATCTGCCCCATGTACCTATCTAACTGTTACTTAAATGTTGGGATAGTCCCTGCCTCAACTACATCCTCTGGTAGTATATTCCATACACCCACCACTCTTTGTATGAAAAAGTTACCCCTCAGATCCCTATTAAATCTTTTCCCTTCACCTTAAACCTATGTCCTCGGGTCCTCGATTCACCTACATCAGAGGCAAGAGACTTTGTGCATCTACCTGATCTATTCCTCTCATGATTTTATACACCCCTATAAGATCACCACTCATCCACCTGCGCTCCAAGAAATTTGAGTCCTAGCCTACTCATCCTACACCTATGGCTCCCTATAACCCCCCCCCCCCCCCTTTAGCTCCTCTATAGGGAGGGACAAGGATGGCAAGGTAAGGATACCTTGGATGACAATACAGGTCGTAAATTTGGTCAAAATGAATATGGTAGCACGTGTGAACTTTCAGAAAGCGTGATCAGATATGGATTATAAAGAACATAAAGAAACCAGGGAAGATCTCAAGGGGCGTCACAATAGCGCAGCGGTAGAGCTGCTGCCTTACAGCGCCGGAGACCCGGGTTCAATCCCAACTACGGGTGCTGTCTGTTTGTACATTCTCGCCGTGACTTTTCTCCGAGATATTTGGTTTCCTCACACACTCCAAAAACATACAGGTTTGTAGGATAATTGATATGTGTAAATTGTCCCTAGTATGTGTAGGGTAGTGTTAAAGTGCTGGGATTGCTGGTCGGTGGGCAGAAGGGCTTGTTTCCATGCTGTATCTCTAAAGTAAACTAAACAAGGAATTAGGAAGACTAAAATGGGTCATAAAATGTCCTTGGCAAGTAGGGTTAAGAGAATCCCCTGGTATCTACATGCAAATTTAACTAAGGGCCTCGTTAACTAGTTTAGTTTATGGTCACGTGTATCAAGGTACAGTGAAAAGCTTTTGTTGCGTGCTGTCCAGCCAGTGGAAGGACAATACATGATTACAATCGAGCCATTCACAATGTAGTTACATAATAAAGGGAACAATGTGAATAGCATTTAGTGCAAGATAAAGCCAGTAAAGTCAGATCAAAGATAGTCTGAGGGTATCCAATGAGGTAGGTCAGGACTGCCCTCTTGTTGGGATAGGATGGTTCAGTTGCCTGATAACAGCTGGGAAGAAACTGTCCCTGTATCTGGAGGCGTGCGGATAGGATAGCGTTGTAGGATCTACTGAATCCCACGACAGAAAGCAAAGACCAAACGACACTTAGCCGAGACAGACACCTTGTGTCACGTTTATTCCAGAAGCCCCCTTTTACCTATATTCTCACTATTCATAACCCGTGTGCAGATCAGGCCAATTAGTGCGTCTGACCTTGGAGTTGTTATTGAGCTCATGTGGCTGGACCTTCTCGTGAGGCTGGTGGCGGGTCGCCAGCGGTGACAGGCTGTATGCAAAGTGTGAAGACTCCACAGCACCACGCAAGGATGAAGGAAGGAATTTATACTTGGAATGATTGGATCGAGGCTAAGTAATAAATGAGTGCATCAATCTTCCCCAAGGAGGATATGTAGGATAGTGATATCAACGTGGGGTATACTGATATATGCTAGATGTTTTTCTATGGAGCATTGGAGGCTGAGGAGAGACTTTGATGGATTTAAACAAAATTATGGGAGGTACAGATCGAGTAGTCAGTCAAAACCTTTTTCACCAGCGTGGAAATTTCAAATACTAAAGGACATACGAGGGGAAAGGTTTTTATTTAAAACACAAGTGGTAGATGCCTAGAATTTGCTGCCCAGGGTTGGTGGTGGACACAGAATAGTGAAAGGCCTTGATAGAGTGGATATGGAGAGGATGTTTCCACTAGTTGGAGAGTCTAGGACTAGAGACCACAGCCTCAGAATAAAAGGACGTACCTTAAAGGAGATGAAGAGGAATTTATTTTGTCAGAAGGTGGTGAATCTGTTGAACTCATTGCCACAGAAGGATGTGAAGCCTACGCCAATGGATAATTTTAAGGTGGAGATTGAGATTCTTGATAAGTACGGGTGTCAGGGGTTACGGGGAGAAGGCAGGAGAATGGGGTTGGAAGGGAAAGACAGAACAGCCATGATTGGATGGCGGAGTAGACCTGAATGGCCCAATTCTGCTCCTATAACAGCAATGGCAGGAGTTTTTGGGAATAATCCGGATGATGCAGGATCTTTTCATTCCAAAGAGGAAGAAAAATTCTAGGGGGAGAAAGGGGCGACCGTGGCTGACAAGGGAAGTCAAGGACGGTAGAAAACTAAAAGAGAGAAGGCGGATAACATAGCAACGATCAGTGGGAAGCCAGAGGATTGGGAAGCTTTTAAAGAACAGAAAGATAACTAAAACAGCAATACGGCGAGAAAGGATGAAATACGAAGGTAAGCTAGCCAATAATAATATAAAATATAGCAAGAGTTTCTTCATTTACATAAATTGTAAGAAAGAGACAAGAGTGGACGTTGGACTGCTGGAGAATGATGCAGGAGATATGATAATGGGAATAAAGAAATGGCAGAGGAGTTGAATAACTTTTTTGCATCAGTCTTCACAGTGGAAGACACCTGCAACATACCTGAAGTTCAGGTCGGGGGGTGGAAGTTATTGGAGTGGTTATTACTAGGGAGAAGGTGCTTGGGAAGCTGAAAGGACTGTAGGTGGATAAGTCACCTGGGCCGGATGGACTGCACCCTAGGGTTCTGAAAGAGGTGGCTTTAGAGAGGCAATGTGGAGGCAGTGACTGTGATATTTCAAGGATCACTAGAGACAAGTTTCTGTGGCCAAGTTGGCAGATGATACGAAAATAGGTGGAAGGGCAGGTAGTGTAGAGAAAGCAGGGACTCTGCAGAAGGAGTTCAAGAAGGAACTGCAGATGCTGGAAGATCGAAGGTACACAAAAGGTTTCTGAAGAAGGGTTTCGACCCGAAACGTCGCCAATTTCCTTCGCTCCATAGATGCTGCTGCACCCGCTGAGTTTCTCCAGCAATTTTGTGTGCCCACTCTGCAGAAGGACTTGGACAGGTTGGGAGAGTGGGCAGAGAAGTGGCAGATGGAATATAGTGCACCAAAGTGTGGAGTCATGCATTTTGGTAGCAGGAATAAAGGCATAGACTATTTTCTAAATGTGGAGCGAATCCAGAAATCGGAGGTGCAAAGGGATTTGGGAGCGCTGGTGCAGGATTCCCAAAAAGTTAATCTGCAGGTCGAATTGGCAGTAAAGAAAGCAAACTCAATGCGAGAAGATAGCCACAAATAGCTGGAGTAATTCGGTGGGATAGGTAGCATCTCTGGAGAGAAGAAATGGGTGATGATACGGGTCTTTTATGTCTATCTTTGGTCTAATCCAGCATCTGCAGTTCCTTCTTATATCAACTCAATGCTAGCATTTATTTCAAGAGGGTCTGTATACAAAAAACAGGGATGTAATTCTGAGGCTCTATAAGATGCTGCTAAGGCCGCATTTTGAATATTAGGAGCAATTTTGGGCACCATATCTGAGGAAGGATGTGCTGGCTCTGGAGAGGGTCCGGAGGAGGTTTACAAGAATGATCCCAGGAATGAGTAGGTTAATCTATGATGAGCGTTTGTTTTTACTGGGCCTGTACTCGTTGGTTTAAAAGAACGAGGGTGGACCTCATTGAAACATACAGAATGGTGAAAGGCCTGGCATGAGTGGATGTGGAGAGGATATTTCCACTAGTGGGGGAGTCTAGGACTAGAGGTCGTAACCTCAGAATTAAAGGACGTTCTTTTAGGAAGGAAATGAGGAGAAACTTCTTGCACCCGTGACCACACTGTGACCCCTACCTCTCGTCACCGGGACACGACCCCCCCCCCCCCCCCCCCCCCCCCCCCCCCCCCCCCCCCCCCCCCAAGAGCTGAAGGTTATGTATAGTGCGTGGCTGCCACATTGAGTAGAATTAGGCCATTTGGCCCATCAAGTCTACTCCACCATTCAAATGGCTGATCTATCTCTTCCTCCTAACTCCATTCTCCTGCCTTTGCCTCATAACCTCTGACACCGGTACTAATCATGAATCTATCTATCTCTGCCTTAAAAATATCCACTGACTTAGCCTCCACAACCTTCTGTGGGAAAGAATTCCAGATTCACAACTCTCTGGGTTAAAAAGTTGTTCCACCTCTCCGTTCTAAATGGCCTACCCCTTATTCTTCAATTGTGGGCCCCTAGTTCTGGACTCCCCCAACATCGGGAACATGTTTCCTGCCTCTAGCCTGTCCAATCCCTTAATAATATTATATGTTTCAATAAGATCCCCTCTCATCCTAAATTCCAGTGTATACAAGCCCAGTCACTCCGTTCTTTCAACATATGACAGACCCGCATCCCGGGAATTAACCTTGTGAACCTACGCTGCACTCCCTCAATAGCAAGAATGTTCCTCCTCAAATTGAGACCGAAACTGCACACAATACTCCAGGTGTGGCCTCACCAGGGCCCTGTACAACTGCAGAAGGACCTCTTTGCTCCTCTATTCAACTCGGCTTGTTATGAAGGCCAACTTTCATCAGGCAGGTGTATACACAGGAATTGAACGATATGCTAATATGCAGGCAGAAGGGATTAGTTCAACTTAGCATCATGTTTGGCAGACGGTTCTGTATTGATTTCAGGTAATGTTGCATATGGAGCGAGGCTGGAATCAATAGTTCATGTCAAAACGGCAGATTTCAAGGCTAATTTAAATAGGTAATGGCTGTGACATTTTAAAGTGTGTTATTTTTTCTTTTAGTATTTTTTATTATTCATTAAGAGGGTCATTGTTTCTAGGTACTGGACAGGTTGGATTTCATATTATTATGGGCACACTTACTGTCAGGTTTAAACTCAATATGAATTCTCTTTTATGAGCTATTAACACGACATGAAGAATGCTCAGAAATATTTTCGCAGATGGTCTTCATGCATTTTGTTAAGATAAACACTGGCATTAATCTTGAAAGATGCGAATTGTTTCAAGATTGCATGACCTTTTGAGCAAAGTATTAAAAGTTTCATGTGACATTTCCATTGGTAATATGTTCCAACTGTCAATTATATCTCTGAGGAACATCAGCAAAAGACTCCACAGCATTCCTTTGTGCAGGTCTTTCACAGATCTTATCAGTTGATGCCAGTGAATTGCCATTTCATTTGGATGCACAGAATTCATTTGCGATGAACTAAATAACTGCGGTTGGGGTTATTTAATGGAATAATTAAAATGCATACTTTGTTCTGGCAGAAACACAATTCAATATTTACTTAATATTCCAGTTAAAGGTCAGCATCATTTTCATGAATTTCGTCACATAATAAAAAGTAAAGTTTTGGAGGATTATTCATAAGTGATAGGAGCAGAATTATCACATCTACTCCACCATTCAATCATGGCTGACCTATCTTTCCCTCTTAACAGCATTCTCCTGCCTTATCCCCACAACCCCCGATAGCCTGTGCAGGAAAGAACTGCAGATGCTGGTTTAAATCGAAAGTAGACACAAAAATGCTTGATTAACTCAGGCATCTCTGGAGAGAAGGAATGGGTGACGGTCTCGACCTGAAACATCATCCATTCCTGCTCTCCAGAGATGCGCTGAGTTACTCCAGCATTTTGTGTCTGCCCCCGTCACCCTATTCTATTCGCTGGCAGCAGCACGATGCTTTGCACATTCAAAAAAATATATAGTAATGACGGTGAATGGCAGTGCTGGCTCGAATGGCTGAATGGCCTACTTCAAAGCTCATTCAAAGTGTATATTATTCTATTTAAAGTTGCCCTCTGTGGAATATGATTTAAATTATAATTTCATGATTTATATACATCTGCCTCCATGCGGATTTTGTAGTAAATGAATACACCTGGAAGTTACTGGTCTAAATTTCCATTGTTTCTGCACACTTTAATGTTTTCCGTTTTGTTGTAAGGTCTCTTTTCACGGTCAAAATATCTTAAATTCCCCAGTCTCTTTTCATGAATTAATTTCAAATACGAGTCAGAGTGCATGGTTATATATGCTGCTTTCATATTGAAATATTGAGTAGAAAAGTTGGGAGGTCATGTTGCAGTTGTATAAACTATTGGTGAGGCCTCGTTTAGAGCATTGTGTTCACTTCTGCTCATCATGCTAGAGGAAGGATGCTGTCAAGGTGGAAAGGGTGCAGACAATATTTACGAGGATGTTGCCAGGACTCGCGGGCCTGAGCTATAGGGAGAGGTTGAGTAGGCTAGGACTCCTTGGAGCGCAGGAGGATGAACGGCAATCTTATAGAGGTGTACAAAATCATGAGAGGAATAGATCGGGTAATCGCAAAGAGTTTCTTGCCCAGAGTGGGGGGGATTGAGAACCAGAGGACATGGGTTTAAGGTGAGGGGGAAAAGATTTAATAGGAACCCGGGGAGTAACTTTCTTTTTACACAAAGGATGGTGGGTGTAAGGAATGAGCTGCCGGAGGAGGTAGTTGAGTAGAGGTACTATAGCAAGTTGGGCTGGAGGGCTTATTTCCACGCTGTACGCTGACTCTCTATATGTGAACCGATACAGGATGCTGGCAAATTATTTGACTTTGAAAGCTATCGAGAATACATGTCACTTTCCAATGGTGGTTACTGAAATAATGGTTCATCTCTCTTTTCTCTCTGGTCTTTGTCCAAACATTTTTGCCCAATTTCTGGTTTTTGGCCAACCCATCCAACCGCAATCCTCTTCTCTTCACTATCTTGAAGGATTTTATTTGTGATTTATGTATAATTTATATTTTGTGTGGTGTCCGAGTCCATATGTGTGTGGTGCTGCTGTAAGCAAGTTTTTTTTTTAAAATTGCACCTAAATCCCACTGTACTTCTGCATATATGACAATAAATTTGACTTGACTATTCATTTTTATTGACATCAAATAAGTCTTTACCTGAACACGTAATCCAGCCAATTATTTTGAGAATATAAAATGAAACAGAGTTAAAAAAAATACTAGGCTTACATTCACATTTACCTCAACACATTGAGTATTATAGTTCTACATCAGAATATTGTATACATAGTCTCAAAAAGTTCATAAGTGATAGGAGAATTAGGCCATTCGGCCCATCAAGTCTACTCCGCCATTTAATCATGGCTCATCTATCTCCTCCTCTGAACCCCATTCTCCTGCCTTCTCTCCATAACCCCTGACACCCGTACTAATCAAGAATCTATATTTCTCTGCCATAAAAATATCCATTTACTTGGATTAACAGCCTTCTGTGGCAATTAATTCCTCAGATTCACCACCCTGACAAAATAAATTCTGGCTATGACCTCTGGCTTTAGACTCTCAGTTCCGTTCTACCCAGGCCTTTCGGTAAGTATCTAAGTTCCTCTTCCTTCTTAACTCCAGTGAGAAGAGGCCCAGTGCCGTCAAACGCTCATCATATGTTAACCCAGAAAGTTTTGCCGCAAAGATTTTTTCAGATATGCTTTATTAATATTCAAGGTCAACTTCACCTTCCTTGGCAGAGATGTAAGCATGACCAATTATGTGCCTTAAATGCTGGAACAAAAACAGATTTCACAAATCTAAATTTAATTAATTCTGCTTGTCCTGCAGTTATTACTTTACTTAGAACTTTGTGTTATTTTCTTGATTAGAGCGCTTGGTCACATGCCGAGTTATGAAAAAGTGACCCTAGAGAATTCCTTTGTTTTTAGAAACTAACTAAATATGACATTGGTTCTCATAGCAAACTATATTATTTGCAAGTCAACCAAACAAAAAGCTCAAGGACAAAATACAACCTCACGTTTCCTCTTTTTGCCACGCCAATTTATCATGCAACATATTTTAGCAATCAAGCCCAGTCTCTGTGGGACTAGATCTAAATTTTGACTCTTTTCATTTGCCTTCCCATAACACATACTTTTTCTTTCAACGATGAATCCAAGTAAGGGATTTTTAACACATACCAATTAAAAAATTCTAAAGACCCTTCAGGTTATTTCTAAAAATATCCAGTGACGTTTACATTGGAGGCTATTAACATTTATACAAGACCAAGCTCTGCTGGTCCAACCTCCCCTTATAGCTACTACCCTCTAATCCAAGCAGCATTCTGGCAAATTTATTTTGCACTCATCCCAAAGCCCCCACATCCTCCCTGTAATGGAGGTGACCAGACCGCATGCAATAGTCCAAATTCGACCTAACCAAAGATTTATAAAGCTGCAAAAATACTTCCTAGCCAGTGCAGTGTACCCAAACTTACAACATAATCATGCCATATGCTTTCTTTACGTAAGGGGGGGGGGGGGGGGTACAAACCTTAACCCCTTGATCTCTCTGCATACTAATGCTGTTAGGTCCTGCCATTAACTTTAACTTTACATTTGACCTCAGAAGGTGCAATACCTTACCCGTGCCTGGATGAAATTCCATCTGCTAGTTCTCCCCCAATATCTCCAACCGATATAGATCCTGCTTGGGATATACATCCCGCTTGGGCAGTCTGCACCCCAGCGCCTGAATATTGACATCCAATTTCCGGTAGCCCTTTGTTGTCTCCTCCCCTTCTCAGCTCTCTGGCTCCTCCTCTTCCTTTCTTCTCCCCCAAACCCAACGCAGTCACAGGGAGTACGTACAAACTCCATACCTGGAGTTACATCAAACCTGGTTCTTTGGCGCTGTAAATCAGCAACTCAACCTCTGCCCCACTGTGCTGTAATGGAGGACCCAGCACAGATCCAGGTGGAACACAGAGTTGCAAGAAGAATAACAACCTTCCACTTCTACCTTCTGTCTCTCTCACTGGAAAGCTAATTCCGAATTCAAATTACCAAGGCAAGGCGGATCCCATTCATCGTAATCTTCTGGATCAGGCACCACGAGGGACCTTTTTAAACGCCTTACTAAATTCAACCTTACGTGCATCCATTATAAGGTGCAGCTTTTAGACTTTGGCAACACAGTGCAGAAACAGGTCCTTCGGCCCACCTAGTCTGCGAGGACCAGCGGCCAACCCCATATGCTAGAACTATCCTGCACACAAAGGACAATTTAACCAATGTTTTTTTACCTAGACACCTGTACGTCTTTGGAATGTGGGCGTTAACCGGAGCACCCGGAGAATACCCACGCTCCTCCCATCGCCATCAAACCATATGGAAGCACTTTTATGGACCCAATGATTAACACATAGGAGCCATGCTTGTATCTAGATACAGATTCATTACCAACCTGTAGCTCGGTGTAAGTGATATATTGAAGCCTCCGTATCCATAAAGAAATGCAGGGTGAGATTTGTCAAGTTTTATTCCTTTCTTGTGGACAATAAACATGGGTATTTGAGTCCCATCTTGGCTTGGATAGAAGATCTGCATAGAATCAAAAAGATATAATAGAAAACATTTTGATTAGAATTAAAATGTAAAATAAGGTCAATCTCAGAAGTAGCCAACCTATTTATCCATTTCTACGGCAAACTGTGTTTATTTCTCTGTAGAATAGATGATGTAAGTTGCTATTATAAGCCACGTACATTTTAACTTTGTTTGCACCTCAAGTTACTGAGCCTAACCCGTCTTACGGATTCTTGTGGAATAAAACACTGCTGAGATTTACCCTCAAAAGCAGGTCACTCCAAACCGCTCCGTCCTCAAAAGCAAAATCAAAGCCAGTCATGTAGAAATACAAGTTAAACCCCTGTCCCACTGTACAAGCTCATTCAAAGGGTTCTCCCGAGTTTGCCCTGATTCGAACTCGGAGATTTACGGTAATGGCCGCTCGTCGGTACTCGGGGCTCTCGTGGCCATTTTTCAACATGTTGAAAAATCTTCGCGAGTCTTCCCGAGCTTACCTGCCGTTAACGAGTCTTCCCGAGTACCTGCCGTTAGCGTTACGAGATGTCCCCGAGCTCCGACGCACCCGCTACGTTCATTCTCCGTGCTTACGAGTTTGATTTATTTTTCAAACTCGGGAGAGCTCTTGAATGAACTCGCATCGTGGGACAGGGCGATACATTAGTATCCAAGAATGGAGCCGTACGAGGGCTCCAGGATATCCCACGGATGTAGATCTTGACCCAAGACGTCACCCATCTTTTCTCTCAAGAGATGCTGTCTGTCCTGCTGAGTTACTCCAACTTTTTGATCCTGGGTTACAGGGTTCGATCCTGACTACGGGTGCTGTCTGTACGGAGTTTGTACGTGCTCCCCACGCACGCGTGGGTTTTCTCCAATATTTTTAGTTTCCTCCCACACTCCAAAGACGTCCAGGTTTGCAGGTTAATTGGCTTTGTATAAATGTAAATTGTCCCTAGTGTCGGTGTAGGATTGTGTAACTGTGCGGGAATCGCTGGTCGGCGCGGACTTGGTGGGCTGAAGGGCCTGTTTCTGTGCTGTATCTCTACACTAAACAGCCCAGTAAACCCAAGGCCACTTTTGCAAAACATATAACATGTTTATTTACTTGCTTGAGGTTAAATTCGCCAGCTGTCATTAATTGAATTTGAACCCTTGTAAGGGTTTAAAAGTCTAGAATATTAGATTCTGAATATGAGAATAGCAACTAAATCACAATGTTGCTTGCCATCTAAGTAATTAACTCATAGTTTTCTTTTGATAAAGATTTTCTCAGAAGGTACTTCTTGTCCTTTTCCCATCCCCATTGACGTAAGTAGGGCTGAAGAAGACTGGTGTTGTTGGTAGACAATCTTGAAATGCTTCTGACCGGAGACTTCTCAAAGCTTTCCCATCAGAGCGCTCAGTCATAGAATGCAGTACTTTTGTTTTGTTTAGAGGCACAGCGCGGAAACAGGCCCTTCGGCCTGATCAGTCAGCGAACAGGCCCTACGCCGACCTGCGATCCCCATACATTAGCAATATCCTACACTCTAGGGACAATTTATAATAATTTCCTAAGCCAATAAACCTACAAACTTGTATGTACTTAGAGTGTGGGAGGAAACCGGAGAAAACCCTCCCAAGGTCATGGGGAGAACGTACAAACTCCGTACAGACAGCACCCATAGTCAGGATTGAACCCGGGCCCCTGGCGCTGAGAAAGAAACTCTACCGCTGCGCCACCTTGTTGCCCTTTAGTGGTGACTGGAGCAGCTTTACAAAGCTGTATTTTTGGACCACGTTCGGTACTACTTGGGCAAGTGTCAGGTTGAGGTGCGAGGGAGCAGGTTTAAATATGCCACTTCTAATACATTATCACCATTTTCATGGGATTCAGTAACTAAGCTTATCTAGGGCACAGCAAAAAATGAACAATGCATTGAAAGCCATAATTATACAGCATGAAAACAGGCTCTTCAGCCTAACTTGTCCACACCGACCAACATTATCTAAACTCGTCCCAACTGGCTGTGTCTGGTCCATATCCCTGTCCTGTCTATGTACTTGTCTAACTGTTTCTTAACATTGTGATAGACCCCGCATCAACTTCCTCCTTTGGCAGCTTGTTCCATACACCCTTTGTATGAAAAAGTTACCCCCCAGGTTCCAATTAAATCTTTCCTCTTTTACCTTAAACCCATGTCCTCTGGTTCTCGATTCCCCGACTCTGGGCAGAAGACTCTGTGCTTCTCCCTGATCTCTTCCTCTCATGATTTTGTGCACCTCTGTAAGATCGCCCCTCATCCTCCTGTGCTCCAAGGAATAAACTCCCAGCCAGCTCAACCTCTCCCTATAGCTCAGACCTTCGAGTCCTGGCAAGATCCTCGTAAATCTTCTCTGCACCCTTTCCAGCTTGACATCTATCTTATAACATGGTGCCCAGAACTGAACACAATACTTGAAATGCGGCCTCACCAACGTCTTATATAACTGCAACATGACCTCCCAACTTCTATACTCAATACTGTGACGGATGAGGGCCAATGTGCCAAGTCTTTTTTGACCACCCCATCTGCCTGTGACACCACCTTCAAGAAGCTATACCCCTGCGCTCCTAGATCTCGCTGCTCTATAGCACTCCCCATAGGCCTACCATTCACAGTGTAGGTCCTGCCCATGTTAGACTATCCCTTAATCATTTGCTACTTGGTGAACTTGGTAAGCCATTTAGAACAGACGAGGAAACACTTTTTCACGCAAGAGAGTTGTGAGTGTGGAATTCTCTGCCTCAGAGGGCGGTGGTGGCTGGTTCTCTGGATACTTTCAAGAGAGCTAGATAGGGCTCTTAATGATAGCGGAGTCATGGGATATGGGGAGAAGGCAGGAACGGGTTACTGATTGTGGATGATCAACCATGATCGCATTGAATGGCGGTGCTAGCTCGAAAGGCCGAATGGCCTACTCCTGAACACATTGTCTATTGAATGTCTTGTTCACAAGGTGGAGCAGGTGCATGAGTGGAGTCAGCATGGCATCTGCTTGAATTTTACAGCAAGAGCTCAGAACATTAACTCGTGCTGAGAGGCCACAGCTGCCAGTTCTCTGGATGAGTCTCTTCCTTCATATCCTGTTCAGAATGTTCCTCACATACTGCCCATAATAAATTATAATTTCCTTTTATAATCACACTCATTCACACACTTTCTTTCGTTTGCTCCCTTTAATTGAAAAATAAACACCATTCTACATTACAATTTTCCAATGCCAGAGTGGAAATGTGGGAAGATTTTGTGTTCAGAAAGGGTGAAGTCAGGCAGCAGTGGGAATGACGGCTCAGTGGCATGATCATCAGGGAGTACGAACTACTTGGCAAAGATTAGGACAACCCTGCTGATCACCGTGCAGCGGCAGGCAGTAGGCAGAAATGTTCGGAGAGATTTTGTAACTTTGCCAGCGGCAAAACGTGGTGACACGTGCACTGCCTAGGTGAGGTCTGCTGTGCCTGCAAAATAAAGCATTCCACTATAGTGCAGCGTAGGTTCACCAGATTGATCCCTGGGAAGGCGGGACTGACATATGAGGAAAGATTGAAAAGACTAGGCTCATCTATACTGGAGTTTAGAAGAATGAGGGGATATCTTATAGAAACATATAACATTATAAAAGGACTGGACAAGCTAGATGAAGCTAGATGCAGGGAAAATGTCCAGAACCAGGGCCCATAGTCTTAGAATAAAGGGGAGGCATGAGTGGAGGACTACATTTAAGACTGTGGTGAGAAAAAACATTTTCACCCAGAGAGCTGTGAATTTGTGGAATTCCCTGCCACAGAGGGCAGAGGAGGCCAAATCACTGGATGGATTTAAAAGAAAGTTAGATAGAGCTCTAGGGGCTAGTGGAGTCGAGGGATATGGGGATAAGGCAGGCATGGGTTATTGAATGGGGACGATCAGCCATGATTCCAATGAATGGCGGTGCTGGCTCGAAGGGCTGAAAGGACTCCTCCTGCACCTATTATCTATGTTTTTATACTTAGGTACATGTGACAATGAAGACAAAGTATCATTGAATTGAATCACTAAATGTCAAGTTGGTCAGCCTCAGATGTTGCTGTAGGCAATTACATGTATGTGTGCATATGACAATAAAGTCAACTTGACTTGTTTGAGATGATTAATGTGGCATGAATGTTACTTGGCAATTATGAGCCCCTGTCTGGATGTTGTTCCATGTCTTGCTGCATGGAAGTAAAAGCTGCTTCGCTGAGCTGCAAATGGAATTGAACACTATGCAAATTGTCAGTGATATCCCCAGTTCTGCCCTTATGATGCTATTGTGAGCGAGTGCTGCTGCAAGCACTGTTGATGACAGCTTCTGTCACTTTGCTGGCAATTGAGGGTAGATTGATTACACAGTAGTCAGACTGATGGGACAACTCATCCCTTCCCACCCAAACCATCCCCTCCCCGGGTACTTTCCCCGGCAACTGCAGGAGATGCAACACCTGTCCCTATACCTCCCCCCTCGACTCCGTCCAAGGACCCCGGCAGTCTTTCCAGGTGAGGCAAAGGTTCACTTGCACCTGCTCAAGATTCAAGATTCAATTTAATTGTCATTTGGACCCCTTGAGGTCCAAACGAAATGCCGTTTCTGCAGCTATACATTACAAACAAATAGACCCAAGACACAACATAATTTACATAAACATCCATCACATTGCTGTGATGAAAGGCCAAAAAAACTTATCTCTCCACTGCACTCTTCCCCCCCCCGATGTCAGAGTCAAAGTCAAAGCCCCCGGCTGGCGATGGCGATTGTCCCGCGGCCATTAAAGCCACGCCGGGTGGTGCGAGGTCGCACACCGGGTCTTGGTGTTAGAGCCCCCGGCGTGCGCTCGCAGAGCCGCGGCCATTCCAAGCCACGCGGGGCGGTGATGTCAGGCCCCGCTCCAGGAGCTCTTCGACCCCGCAACTCGGGCGGGAGAAGTCGCCGTTGCGGGAGCCCTGAAAAGCGGTCTTCCTCCAGTGACCCGCGGGCTCCCGGTGCCGCCGTCCGCCAGACCCGCAATTGCAGCCTCCGAATCTCCGGAGGTCGGGTCGCAGCAGCAGCAGCGCTCCACCACCGCTCACGGACTCGGCCAGCTCCGCGACGGTGAGGTGAGTAGTCGGCACCAGAGCCCCCGGTCTTCTCCTGTTGGAGGCCGCTCCTCGTTGCAGCCCCAACGACAACAGAGACCCGACAAGAAAAGGTCGGGTCTCCCGTGCAGGGAGAGATTTAAAAGTTACCCCCTCTCTCCCACCCCACCCCCACCCCCCCACACACACACCCCAACAAAAAATAACAAAAACTACATAAAAACATAGACAAAAAATAATAAAAACGCGGACGGGCTGCAGAGGCCACTGCTGACGAGAGTCGCGCCGCCTACCGGATAATGCTCCAACCTCATCTACATATCCGCTGTCCCAGGTGTGGATTCCTGTATATCGGCGAGACTAGGCGCAGGGTTGGCGATTGTTTCGCTGAACACCTCCACTCAGTCCGCCTGGGCCTACCTGATCTCCCGGTTGCTTAACACTTTTAACTCACCCTCCCATTCGCTTTCTCTCCCGAGTCTCCTCCACTGTCAGAGTGAGGCCCTACGCAAATTGGAGGAACAACACCTCATATTTCACTTGGACAACTTACAACCTAGAGGCATAGAGGGAGTACAGAGAAGGTTCACCAGACTGATTCCTGGGATGGCAGGACTTGCATATGAAGAAAGACTGGATAGACTTGGCTTGTACTCGCTAGAATTTAGAAGATTGAGGGGGTTCTTATAGAATTCTTAAGGGGTTGGACAGGCTAGATGCAGGAAGATTGTTCCCGATGTTGGGGATGTCCAGAACAAGGGGGTCACAGTTTAAGGATAAGGGGGAAATCCTTTAGGACCGAGATGAGAAAAACATTTTTCACACAGAGTGGTGAATCTCTGGAATTCTCTGCCACAGAAGGTAGTTGAGGCCAGTTCATTGGCTATATTTAAGGGGGAGTTAGATGTGGCCCTTGTGGCTAAAGGGATCAGGGGGTATGGAGAGAAGGCAGGTACAGGATACCGGGCCACTCTCCTCCGCCTAGCAGAGCTGGTCCTTACCCTCAATAACTTCACGTTCGACTCCTCCCATTTCCTCCAAATACAAGGCGTAGCTATGGGCACACGCATGGGCCCCAGCTACGCCTGCCTATTTGTCGGGTACGTCGAACAATCCTTGTTCAATACATACCAGGGCCCCATCCCCGACCTCTACCTCCGCTACATCGACGACTGCTTTGGGGCCACCTCCAGCACCCGCACACAACTGACTGACTTCATCCATTTCACCACTAACTTCCATCCGGCACTCAAATACACCTGGACCATTTCCGACACTTCCCTACCATTCCTTGACCTCACTATCTCCATTGCAGGTGATAGACTTCTGACTGACATCCACTATAAGCCCACTGACTCCCATGGCTATCTGGACTACACTTCTTCCCACCCTGCTTCCCGTAAGGACTCCATCCCCTACTCCCAATTCCTCCGTCTACGCCGCATCTGCTCCACGGATGAGGCGTTCCACACCAGGACATCTGAAATGTCCTCATTATTCAGGGAACGGGGGTTCCCCTCCTCCACCATAGATGAGGCTCGCACCAGGGTCTCTTCCATACCCCGCAACACTGCTCTCTCTCCCCATCCCCCCACTCGCAACAAGGGCCGAGTCCCCCTAGTCCTCACCTTTCACCCCACCAGCCGTCACATACAAAAAGTAATCCTCCGTCAGTTTCGCCACCTCCAACGTGACCCCACCACTCGCCACATCTTCCCATCTCCCCCCATATCTGCCTTCCGCAAAGACCGCTGCCTCCATAACTCCCTTGTCAATTCTTCCCTTCCCTCTCGTACCACCCCCTCCCCGGGCACTTTCCCTTGCAACCGCAAGAGATGCAACACTTGTCCCTTTACCTCCCCCCTCGACTCCGTTCAAGGACCCAAGCAATCGTTCCAGGTGCGACAGAGGTTTACCTGCATCTCCTCCAATCTCATCTATTGCATCCGCTGCTCTAGATGTCAGCAGATCTATATCGGTGAGACCAAGCGGAGGTTGGGCGATCGTTTCGCCGAACACCTCCGCTCGGTCCGCAATAACCAAGCTGACCTCCCGGTGGCTCAGCATTTCAACTCCCCCTCCCACTCCATATCCGACCTCTCTGTCCTGGGTCTCCTCCATGGCCACAGCGAGCAGCACTGGAAATTGGAGGAACAGCACCTCATATTCCGTTTGGGGAGTCTGCATCCTGGGGGCATGATCATCGAATTCTCCCAATTTTGTTAGTCCTTGCTGTCTCCTCCCCTTCCTCAGTCCCCCTGCTGTCTTCTCCCATCCCCCAGCCTTCGGGCTCCTCCTCCTTTTTCCTTTCTTGTCCCCGCCCCCCTCCCCGCCCCTGATCAGTCTGAAGAAGGGGTTCGGCCCGAAACGTTGCCTATTTCCTTCACTCCATAGATGCTGCTGCACCCGCTGAGTTTCTCCAGCTTTTTTGTGTACAGGATACTGAGTTGGATGATCAGCCATGATCATATTGAATGGCGGTGCAGGCTCGAAGGGCCGAATGGCCTATTGCTACACCTATTTTCTATGTTTCTATGAATGTTGATTTCTCCAACTTTAAGTAACCCTTGTTTTCCCTCTCTCACCTGATTGTATGCCTTGTTGTCACCTTCCCCTCAGCTAACAATGTGCTACATTTCCTTGGTCATCGTCCCCTTTGATCTGTCTTTTCATACATTACCCTTCCATTTCTGTACGTCTCCCCTTCCCGACTCTCCCCTGACGAGCATTTTGTGCCTATTTTTGGTGTAAACCAGCAGCAGCTGTTCCTTCCTGCTGATTACATTTGTTCTGTTTTGTGCGCTATATCTAAGGGGGGGAGGGGGGTTCTGGCGAGGGGATATTTAGAAAGTTAAATGGAAAGGACACAGCAATAGTTCTGGGTAACTACATGATAACTAGAGTCCACTGGGAAGGGGCTATGCACACAAACAGAATATCCTTCCAATAAATCTGAAAGCTATTCATCTGACTGGAGATATAATTGATTTTTAATTGATTAGAACCTTGCAGCTTGGAAACAGGGCCATTCGCCCAACTTGCCCATGCTGACCAAGATGCCCCATCTTCACGAGTCCCACCAGCCTGCATTTAACCTACATCCCTCGAAACCTTTCCTATCCATGAACCTGTCCAAATGTCATAAGGTCATATGTGATTGGAGCAGAATTAGGCCATTCGACCCATCTAGTCTACTCCGCCATTCAATCATGGCTGATCTATCTCGCCTTCCTAACCCCATTCTTCTGCCTTCTCCCCATAACCCCTAGCACAGGTATTAATCAAGAACGTGTCTTTTAAATGGTGTTCTAGTACGTGCTTCAACGACCTCCTCCGGCAGCTCGTTCAATACATCCACCAGCCAGTTCTCCTCGGGTTCCTATTAAATCTTTCCCTTTTCATCTTAAGCCTATATCCTCTGGTTGATGATGCCTCTACTCTGGGTAAAAGGCTCTGTGCACTTACCCAATCTATTCCACGCATGACCTTACACACTTCTCCAAGATCATCCTTCTACACTCCAAGGAGTAAAGTCCTAGCCTGCCCAACCTCTCCCTACAGGCCTTTGAGTCCAAGCATCCTCCATATCAGGGGATATGGGGAGAAGGCAGGAATGATCAGCCATGATCACATTTCATGGCGGTGCTGGCTCAAAGGGCCGAATGGCCTATTCCTACGCCCATTGTCTATTGTCTTAAATATTCTTTGCACCTTTTCCAGCGTAACAACATATTTCCTGTGACAAGGTGACCAAAATTGAACATAATAGTCCAATTGTTGCCTCGTCAATGTCTTGTCCAACAGTAAACATAACATTCCAATTTCTATACTGACTGAGAGCCAATATGCCGTCTCCTTAACACCCTATCTACTTTGACGTCACACTCAAGGTGTGTACCTGCACTCCTAGATCCCTCTGCTCTACAACACTACCCAGGCCTATGTCTTTCACAGTGAAGGTCCTGCCCTGGTTTGACTTCCCCAAATGCAACACCTCACACTTAACTGCATTAAACTCCATCGGCCATTCTTCAGCCCATTTGCCCAACTGATCAAGCTGTTGTTGAATTTTTAATAACCATTTTCGCTCTCTACTGTACCAATCCACTTTAGTGTCTTAGAAACATAAAAAATAGGTGCAGGAGGAGGCCATTTGGCCCATCGTGCCATTCAATATGATCATGGCTGACCATCCAAAATCAGTACCCCATTCTGGCTTTTCCCCCCATATCCCTCGATTCCCTTAGACCTAAGAGCTATGTCATCATCAAAAAAAATAATGAGGTTTTCTTTAGGTGATGCTAAGGAACATCAAGCAGAAAATATTGATCGGAATTGTTTACACACTCCCAAACAGTATTTGGAATGTAGCACATTGAATAAATCAGAACAGAGTGTAATAGTAGTGCAATACAACAATCACAAGGAATCTCAATCCACATAAAAACTGGGTTACCCCCCAAAAAAACACACTAGTGTGAAGAAGGGTCCCAACCCGAAACGTCACCCATCCTTTTACTCCCGAGATGCTGCTTGACCACTGAGTTAAGGGCCTGTCCCACTGTACGAGGTAATTCAAGAACCCTCCGGAGTTTAAAAAAAAAAAATCAAACTTGTGGTAAGCGCGTGGAATGTACGTAGCGGGTACGTCGGAGCTCGGGACGTCTCTTAGCGGCTCGTAACGCTAACGGCAGGTACTCGGGAAATGCGGTAAGCTCGTGAAGACCCGAGAAGATTTTTCAACATTGTTGCATAATGTCCACGAGAGCCCCGAGTACCTACGGGCAGCTATTACCGTAATTTTCCGAGTTCGAATCAGGGGAAACTCGGGAGAACTCTTGAATTGCCTCGTACAGTGTGACAGGCCCTTTACTCCAGAACTTTGTGAATATACCCTCTAATAAACACTATGAGAAACTAATGAGAAATTCATGCCATGTACATAAAATGGTCTCTACATGTTGCAGAACCCGCGAGGGAATGGCGTCGTCGCTGCTGATCAACTGGATTTAGGCAACTTAAATTTGTTTTACAGGATACACTTTATTTACTTGTGCACAAGGAGAGCAGCACAGTCCCAGTTACTACAACTATAAAATTCTGCTTGGAAGTGGCAACTTTCATACACATTTTAATCAGTTAAAATCTTGCGCATTCTCTAATTACCAATCACAATATGTTCTAAAAATCATTAATATCTAATAAAACCTACATGCTGTACAATCCTCTATTTGCATGTAAACTTAATAAAAACTTTTGTAGGCAACTGCCGGCGACTGTCATAGTTGTAGCAGTTCGCCGGGCAACCGGCGACAACTTATGGCAGCACCTACGTCAGGAGAGGTCAAGCTACGCTGCTTGGTGTCAAACCCACTGTCGCCAAAAAGTTTTCAACATGTTGAAAATTTAGCAGCGACGCTACGACTTTTTGCTCGACTGAGGAGACTACGCCCAGCGACCACCAGTGAACATGTGGTGACAAACTAGGCGCCTGTATTTGCCTAAACAAAAAATTGCCAAAGTGGGACAGGCCCATAAAGATGATTCTCAAGGGCCATGTGTTTTAACTTGCACACGTAAACATGAGCACATTTCGCACATTTTAGCCTCACTTCACTGGTTGCCTATTCAGTTTAGGATCCATTTTAAAATTCTTTTATTTGCTTTTAAATCCCTAAATGGTCTTGCCCCGCCCTACCTATCTGAGCTTCTACACCCTTATACACCCGCCCGCTCTCTCAGGTCAGATAATCAGCTGCTCCTGAGTGGGCCTAAAACTAAGCGGAAGCTCAGAGGGGACCGTGCCTTTGCTGTGTCGGCACCCAAATTATGGAACGATCTGCCTCTCCACATTAAACAGGCCTCTTCTCTGTCTGTTTTTAAATCACTTCTTAAAACCCATCTCTTCTCCGTGGCCTTTGATACCCAGTAAGATGTCGACTTTATTTACTTGATTTAATTTCTTTTTGATTGCTTTATTGCGTGGTTATTATTATTTTTACTCATGTTTTATGTCTTTTAATTTATTGTTGTATTTCATATGTAATTTTTGCGCTTTATGTGAGCTGTTAATGTTATGTTCTGTTATGTTGTCTGTTTATGATGTCTTGTTTATTCTTCTGTACAGCACTTTGGTCAACATTGGTTGTCTTAAAGTGCTTAACAAATAAAGTTGGATTGGATTGGATGTGCTATACGGTTGTAGCTAGCTGCATATCAAAGGATGTCTCAGGACCCTTGCACTGTATGGTTTATAGGTAGCCATACATCAAAGGATGCCTATCAAGAACCTTGTGCTGTACATCGAAATATTTCTATCAAGAGTCTTGCGCCACATGTTCGTAGAAGCACAAAGATCCATGTGCTATACAGCTATCTTAACCTTTTTCATACTGGAGCTTCCACAACAGGCTACTTTAAGATTTATTATTGCACAGAGTGGACAGTTAATTAACAGTCTCGCTGTTAAGCCTTTAGGAATCATAATATTCAATTCAACTCAAAACGACGGTCTTAAATCTCAACAGTGCAGCCGACCAAGCTAAGTCATGAGGTTGGAAAAATATATTCAACAGCGAGACCATAAATATTCGCTGGTTAGTGCTTTATAAGTATACTTCTCCAAGATAAAAAACCCAACAGCAAAAGTGGTTTCCGTTGTGGTTAACAAGAGAAAGTTATAAATAGTTGATTAACACAAAAAGCTGGAGTATCTCAGCGGGACAGGCAGCATCTCCGGAGAGAAGGAATGGGTGACGTTTCATGTCGCGACTAGTCTTCAGACTTTTTTTATAAATAGTATTAGATTAAAAGAAAAACGTTTTTAGATAAAGCTATCAGGCATGGAATTGGGAAAATTTCAGAAGTTTAGTTTAGCATTGTCACGTGTACCGAGGTAAAGTGAAAAGCTTTTTTGTTGCGTCCCATCCAGTCAACGAAAAGATTATAACTGATTACAATCAGGCCGTGTGCAGATACAGGATAAAGGTTTATTGCAAGACAAAGTCCGATCAAAGATAGATCAAAGGTGGATTAGGTGGATGGGAGGCCAGAACCAGTCTCTAGTTGGTGAGAAGACAATTCTGTTGCCTGATAACAGCTGGGAAGATGCACACAGAGAGTTGGGCATACTCTGCCTCAGAGGGCGGTGGAGGCAGGTTCTCAGGATACTTTCAAGAGAGAGCTGGATAGGGCTCTTAAAAATAGCAGAGTCAGGGGATATGGGGAGAAGGCAGGAACGGGGCACTGATTGTGGATGATCAGCCATGATCACATTGAATGGCGGTGCTGGCTCAAAGGGTCGAATGGCCTACTCCTGCACCTATTGTCTATTTGACATTGATAAGGAAGGGTTAAGCAGAATAAAGAATGATCTGGCAAGAAGCATACGAGTGAACTACAAAAGCTTTTATGGATATGTAATTAGAGAAGGGATAGCAAAAGTTATTACAGATTGAGAGGAGTAATTGCATTGGGGAATATCGAGATGAACAGAAATTAAACAAATATTTTGCATCCGGCATTACTAATGACATGATAAATCACCTAGAAATAATGCAGATAACAGGTCTGCAGTGAATCAGTTAATCAAAATTAGCATTAAGGTCATAAGTGATCGGAGTAGAATTAGGCTATTCCGCCCATCAAGTCTACTCGGCCATTCAATTATGGCTGATCTTTCTCTCCCACCTAACCCCATTCTTGCTCCTTCTCCCCATAACTACTGACACCTGTACTAATCAAGAATATATCTATCTCTGCCTTAATAATACCCACTGACAGTGCCTCCACAGCCTTCTGTGGCAAAGAATTTCACAGATTGACTAAATAAATTTCTTATCTCCTTCCTAAAAGATTGCACTTTAATTCTGAGGCTATGACCTCTAGTCCTAGATTCACCCACTAGTGGAAATATCCTCTCCACATCTACTCTATCCAAGCCATTCACTATTCTGTATGTTTCAATGAGGTTCCCCCTCATTCTTCTAAAATTCAATGAGCACAGGCCCAGTGCCGTTAAATGCTTATCATAGGTGAATCTGCTCATTCCTGGGATCATTCTTGTCAACCTCCGCTGAACCCTCTCTGGAGCCAGCACATCCTTCCTCAGATATGGTGCCCAATTAATGTATGGAGAAAAAACATGTCCAAAATTAAAGGACTGAAAGCCAATATATTCTAAGGAAGATCATTATCTTCACCCCAAATTTTTGAAAGTGATGGCTTAGAAGATAGGTGATACATTGGTAGTCATCTGCCAAAATTGGGGAACATGGAAAATAAGGGAAGTGTTAAGATGGATTAGTAAATTGAAAATTATGTTTTTTGATGTTTTAACTGGCAAAATAGTTGAGAAGCAAAGAATGTGGTGTATTTTGTCTATCAAATGGCGTTCTGTAGGATACCACTTAAAAGGTTATTAAGTAAAATCACTTTTGATGGCACTGAGATTATTTGCTGGTGTGGTTGAGAATTGGTTGATGGACAAAACAAAACCGAAGGAAAATGTGGTTCATTTTTGGATTGACAGTCATGGTTTGGGAACAGCTCCATCCAAGGCCGCAGGAAGTTGCAGAAAGTTGTGGACACAGCTCAGTCCGCCACGCAAACCAACCTCCCTTCCATTGACTCCATCTACACTTCACGCTGCCTCGGCAAGGCCACCGGCATAATCAAGGGCTAGTCTCATCGCGGTCATTCTCTCTTCTCCCATCAGGCAAGAGGTGCAGAAGTTTGAAAACGGGTATCTCCAGATTCAGGGACAGTTTCATCCCAGTTGTTATCAGGCAACTGAGTCGTCCTCTCTCGAACTGGAGAGCGGGCCTGACGCCACAGCTACCTGATTAGAGACCTTCAATTTATCTTTAATTGGACTTTAATGGTCTTTATTTTGCACTAAATGTTATCCCCTTAATCCTGTATCTGAACACTGTGCAACCATGAATAGACTTTTCGCTGACTGAATAGCACGCAAGAAAAAAAGCATTTGACTGTATCTTGGTACACCTGATAATAATAATAATAATAAATTAAACTAAAGAATCTGAATAACATCAGGCAGCGGAGGCAGCAATTTGTCATCTTTGCATTCTCTGCCACTGAGTAAGAACATGGCCCATAATTTAACTGTTAAGGGTCTGTCTCACTTATGCGACTTGCCGGCACCCGTCATAGTCGCAGCAGATCTCCGGATATTTTCAACACATTGAAATTCCAGCGGCGACCAGAATAAGGTACTACTTTTTGGGCGACTACTCATGGCCATACAGGCATCCCCCCTCGACAAATGGCCGCCGCTGGATTTTCAACATGCTGAAAATTTTCGTGGACCTGCTGCAATTCACCTATTTCTTTGGATTTCTTGATTGTCTTAATATCTATCGATATTTTTCCTAAATATACTCATTTTGAGCAAGGTTAGTTGATTCCACGAGGGCATGAACTTAAACATGAACATTCCAATAATTAATAAAAAAAATAATGTTCTACTAACCTGAACAGTCTTGTAATCAGATGGATTAAATCCTTTCACTGTTACTTCTCTAAAGATTATTGGCTCCAAACTGTCTTTGGTCAGATCACAGTGATAAATGATACCTAGAACAGATTTTTCCAAAATCAGCTTCAAATGCCATAGGAAGAATTTAAAATACAAAGTAAACTTGAGTATTTTAGATTCTTTCCAAAATTAACTGCCAGCAATTTTCTTTTAATGCTGAATACTTTCCCGACATTGATTTAAAAATTGTTGCAGGTTACTTTGTAGCTTGTAAAAAAAACAAACTATTTTAAAGCCTACTGATATAGGCTCCGAACAATATAGACGGGGACATGATTTTTGCACTATTATTGTCTAATTATTTGTTCTTTTTTAATATACATACTGAACCTCTGTTGTCTATTATGGGTTTTACAGAGTACTATGTTTACATATCTGCTGTACCACTGCAAGTAAGAATGCCATTGTTCCGTTTCGGGACGTATGGCAAGAAAACACTCTTGACTCTCAGCTCTAACGTTTTTTTTAACACAACCCACAATTGCAATGTTTACAGAAGATAATGCAACATGATATCACAATATTATTTTACAAAAAAATCCCTGTTTTTGTATACAAGCCCACTTGAAATAAATGCTAGTTTACACCGAAGATAGACGGAATAAATCAGCGGGTCAGGCAGCATCTCTGGAGAAAAGGACTCGGTAACTATTCTGATCGAGTCTGAAGAAGGGTCTCGACACGAAACGTCACCTATTCCTGTTCTCCAGAGATGCTGCCTGACCCGCTGATTACTCCAGCATTTTGTGTCTACCTGTTCACTCTACCTTGTGAGATAATACACTTAATTAAGTTGACAGCATTACGATCCATCTGCTATCTTGCCCTGTCCACATCTGATTGCAAAATCTATATATTTTCCTTGCAGCCGAATTTCCCATTTAGCCTTAACATCAGTAACTTCATCCTTTCAATAAAGTTAATGAATATTCATGGTAAATAGCTGACTTCCAAGCACACAATTCTTTTTTCCCCAAACAGCTGTGACATTGCAACCCGTAGTTTAAAGTACTTTGGAATGCAGCTAATCAATGTAATACAACTAAATGTCACAGTATGCCACTACAATTTATATGCCACAAGTTCTATTATAGTATTTAAACGATTCATTTACTCTTTTTAAGAATTGCACCATTTTATCATCGCTGAAGAGAATGTTGCAATTAAGGAAAAGACCATACTGTGCAGGAAGCAGCAATGTACAAGGCCTGTCTCATTTGTGCGTCGTTACGCAACATCATTTACGTGTCCTCTCCCCACTTGCCTTCAGAGATTGAGATGAGCCACTGCCTTAACTGTGACCGACACAAAAATGCTGGAGTAGCTCAAGCTGGACAGGCAGCATCTCTGGAGAGAAGGAATGGGTGACGTTTCGAGTCGAGACCCTTCTTCAGCCTTAACGGTGACAGTCTTTCTGCACATGTTATTGCACGAGGAAATCTAAAATTTGACCCAGCAATGGCGAATAGGAGGCAACATAATTTCCAATCGGTGTGAAGGGTCCCGACCCAAACCTTCACCTACCCAGGATCTCCAGATTTGCTGCCTGACCAGCTGAGCTACTCAAGCTCTTTGTGTCATAAATTCATGTTCATAGGTTATAGGAGTAGAATTAGTCCTTTAAGTCTACTCTGCCATTCAATCATGGCTGATTAAGCTTTCCCTCTCAATCCCATTCTCCTGCCTTTTCCCAATAACCGCCTTTTTCCTTACTAATCAAGAATCCTTTTATTTCCAAGTTTAGTGGTTGAGTTCCAATGGACGGATGACCCACGTTTCTCAAGGTTGTGGAGATCAGGGTATAGGAAGTGCTGCCAAAGGAGTTTTGTTGCGTAACTGCAATGCATTATCCAGATGGTACAGACACACTCCAGCCACATGGCTACTGGTGTAGGCAGGGAACGGTTAGGCCGAAATATACAGAATCAGAGGTTACAGGTTTAAGGTGAAGGGGAAAAGAATTTATTAGAAGCCGAGGGGTAACTTTTGCATGGAACGAACTGCCAGAGGAGGTAGGGACTATCGCAATGTTTAATAAGCAACTAGGCAGATAGGACAGGTTTAGAGGGATATGGGCCAAGCGCAAGGCAGGCGGGACTAGTGTAGATGGGACATGTTGGTCGGTGTGGGCAAGATGGGACGAGGAGCCTGTTTCCAAGCCGTATGACAGTGTAACAAATAAAGCAGGACGATCTACCCTTGTTCCTCGAGTGTTGCTGGAGTGGCACTCATTGGGTAATGTGGCAGGTATTCCATCACGTTGCTGACATACAGTGGGTGACCAGGCTGTGAGGAGTAAGATACCCAGCCTCTGACTTGACACAGCTGTAGTATCCATGAGGCTGGTCCAGTAATGTTTTTCATCTTTGACGTGCAGAGAATGGTTCAGTGGAGTTTACTTGTCACATGTGGAACTGCAGAGTGAATTCTTTTAGCATACATTTCACATGCGGTGCCGCCATGTTTTGGTGACGTTTCCAAAGTCAGGTCGGCCCGCACGCTCGGTCTACTGGATCGCCGATCCAGTACTTGCTGCCTTACGGCTCCCGATCCAGGTGAGCCCCAGGCTCCTGCAGGGCCTCCCTCCGTCATCTATGGATGGATCGGCCTGTGAACTGACGCCTTTCTCCTCTCGTCTCTCGTCGCCTGGCCATCTTTGTGTCCCGGGCGAGCCTCCTGCAGCTGACCTTGAAGGCTCTGGAGGCTTTACCTCGGTTCACCCTCCTACCGGCCCTCGCTCCTCGCGTCCGACGTCTCCAGCCCTCGCGGCCCGCCGACCCTACGTGTTTTCGGCACGGGTTCCCGGTTCCGCGGCTGCAGCACCTCGGGAAGGCCTCTGCCACGCAGCGCCTTGACAACGTACAAGCTTGTGATGGTAAATGGCAAGAAATGTTCCGAATGTCGACAGTAGAAGATTCAATGTTGGCAATGTTGAGGAAGGAGAAAGGTGGGTTATTGGAATGACATTAGAAATGATCATTACCTCGCACTTGGTAGTTGGGGAAGTTTCTTGCCACTTATCATCACAAGCCTGGATGTTGTCAAGGTCTTGCAGATTAACCAGATTGCATTTTCCATGCTTTGTGATGGATAAAACAGAACCATATTGTTGTATGGGTGTCAATGTTGAAACCTGTGGGCGGCACAGCTGCTGCCTCACAGTGCCAGAGGCCTGGGTTCGATCCTGACAGCGGGTGCTGTCTGTGTGGAGCTTGTGTTTTCTCCCTGTGACTGTTGTGGGTTTTCTCCGGGTGCTTCAGTTTCCTCCCACATCCCAATGACGTGCAGATCTGTACGTTAATTGGCTTCTGTAAATTGCCCCCAAGTGTGCAGGATATGACCGGGTGATCACTGGTCAGCCCGCGCTCGGTGGGCCGAAGGGCCTGTTTCCATGCTATATCTCTAAACTAAACATCTGCGTCACATCTGTGTCAGGTCTCTTCAAGTCGAGATCAGTCTGAAGAAGGGTCCCAACTCGAAATATCATCTATCCATTCCCTCCACTAAAGTACCTCTAGCATTTACTTTTGGAGTCATGGAGAGAATCGTGAGTTATACAGTGTGGAAACAGGTCCTTCGGTCCAACTTGCCCACACCGACCAACCCGTCCCATCTTCACCCATTCCACCTGCCTGCGGTTGGTCCATGTCCCTCTAAGCCCGTTCTATCTATCTAGGTCCTGTCCAAATGTCTCTCAAACATTGCGCCACTACCTGCCGCACGTGAATCTGCTTCTTCACTAACCTGGGGTCAGGAAACTTGTAAACTGATAGAAGATTTCAGTGTCCTTCTTTTGTCCGCTGTACCCCACAACGCTGCCCACTTCCAAAGGAAAGGTCTTCAAATGAGCTCCCGTGGCCAAATCGTGTAGCTGCAGGACATGCTTCACATGGTGGAGGTAGCACAAAACCAGATAGTTTTCCCTGACACATCCGGACCATTCTGAAAACATAGACAAGCAGTAAGATGCAACGCAGAAAGAAAATGGTACGTAATTATCAATAGTAAGCTCGTGAGGCAATCTAAAAATGACGACTGATGTCTAGGGATACGTCACTAGCTCTGGAAACCTGACATATAGTTACAACCTATAACACAAGTAAACAGGAATCAGTGATGAAGATTAGTAGAAGGAACTGCAGATGCTGGTTTATACCAAAGGTAGACAAAGATTTCTCAAGAGATGCTGCCTGACTTGCTGAGTTACTCCAACACGGTGTCTATCTTCAGTAATTAAGAATGTTAAAAGCCTCACTAATTTTCAGATGTATAGGTTTCAATGTCAGGTTAAACCAAGATCTGTACCTCCCAGTCCACATTGATAAATTTGTATGTCTTCGGAACAGAATTAGGCCTTTCGGCCAACCTACTCTGCATTCAATCATGGCTAATCTATCTTTGCCTCTCAACCGTATTCTCCTGCCTTCTCCCCATAACCCCTGACACCCTTACTGATCAAGAATTTAAAATTACTTAAAAAAGTCGCTTTAAAAATACCCAATGAATTGGCCTCCACAATCGTCTGTGGCAAGTTCACTTGGAAGATGATTAAACAACCCCAAGAATAATTAAAAGGCCATTTGCTTTTTATATTCTGTACATGGTTCTTTTTGCCTATAACATATCACGTCTGAGTTTAGTTTAGTTAAGAGATACAGTCCCTGCGGCCCACCGAGTTCGCACTGACCAACAATCCCCGCACATTAACACTATCCCACACACACTGGGGACAATTCTGCATTCATACCAAGTCAATTAACCTACAAATCGGTGCGTCTTTGAAGCATGGGAGGAAATCGAAGATCTTGGAGAAAACCCACGCAGTCACGGAGAGAACATATAAACTCCGTACAGATAGCACCCGTAGTCGGGATCGAACCTGGGTCCGACGCTGCAAGCTCTGTAAGGCAGTAACTCTACCGCTGTGCCACCGTGCCGCCCCAACTAAAGCCGAATAGCCAAATAGCGTGCTGCACACCCAAGCCATACAGTCAAAGGATTTTGAATTCTTACTGGTGTTGGGGTCCCTGCAATGGCAAATCATTAATTTGGGGACTTTGACAATGATTAGTGCTGGTACTCCTGTTGTTTGGGTTGCATATTAACAACTTGGATGTGAAAGTAGGAGGAATAATTGTTAAGTTTGCAGATGAAAGGAATATTGGAAATGTCGTGGACGCAGCTGAAGGTTGTCAAAGGTTAGAACAGCTTATAGATCAGATTTAGACTTCAGAGATACAGCGTGGAAACAGGAGTGGCCGGGGCGGCAGCACAGGCCAGTGCAGCATCGGCAGCCCAGCCTGGCAGTCAAGGGCAGTCAAGTACAACTGAAATCCATGCTGAAGAGGTCCGTAACAAAGAGGTTTACTGCATTCTTAAGGGCCTGTCCCACTTGGGCGACCTAATCCACGAGTTCTGGCGAGTTTGCCCTCGACTCATACTCGCAGCATGGTCGACATGAGGTCGTAGGAAGTCTTTATAACTCTCCTTCATGCTCGAAACCGGAGCTCCGGGAGGAAACCCACGGGGAGAACGTACAAACTCCGTACAGGCAGCACCCGTAGTCAGGATAGAACCCGGGTCTCTGGCGCTGTAAAGCAGCAACTCTACCGCTGCGCCACCGTGCCGGACAATTAACCCACCAACCTGCACATATTTGGGAAATGGGAGGAAACTGGATCACCCGGATGAAAACCCACACTTTCACAAGGAGAACTGGCAAACTCCACATTGACAGTAACCCATTGTCAGGATTGAACTCGCTGAAAAATTGTTTGGTGCTTTGAAACACTATCTCCACCACTGTGCTGTCCCCAGGGCTTGGGTTAATGGATAGCTATTGAGATGCTAAAGTTTATTGAATGGGTTGGATGAGTTGAAGGCACAGATAGACATATGAAAACATGATGAAACTATAAAGAAATATGGCTTAAAAAGCTCAACTGGAATTTCCTCAGGCAACTGAGGAAATTCAGAGTCTCTCTGAGGATCCTTCAGTGCTTCAACTCTGGGGCTGTAGAAAGCATCTTGTCTGGCAACATCACAATCTGGTTGGGGAACTGCTCTGCCTAGGACAGGAAGGCTCTGCAGAGAGTAGTGCGTTCGGCCGAACGCACTATGGGAACTACTCGCCACCCTGCTGGACCTATACAACAGGAGGTGCAGATCCAGAGCCAGCAACATTATGGGGGACCCCTTCCACCCCAGCAACGGACTGTTCCAGCTGCTACGGTCAGGCAAGCGCCTCCGCTGCCATGCTGTGAAAACAGAGAGGATGAGACGGAGTTTCTTCCCACAGGCCGTCAGGACTGTAAACTCTATCTCACCAGGAACTAATTTACTGTTGTGTTGTGTCTTTTTAAAATTGCTGTTTTTTTGGGGGGGTTTTCTAATATGTAAATACTGATTCTGTTCTATTCAGATCTGTAGTTTTTGCACAATCTGTAGGCATTGCCACTTTCATTTCACTGCACATCTTGTATGTGTATGTGACAAATAAAGTTGACTAGACTTGACTTGAAGATTTTACAGTTCACAGTGATCGGGCTTCTGAATAAAATAAATAATCCAAGAGAAATGTAGCTGGAATTCACTGACTTGGGGACAAGTGAAGGCTGAAATATTCAACACCTTTGAACACATGCATTTGAGGATCTGCACTGCTATGGATCTGCAAGATGCTTCAATATGTGATCAACACCTGGTATGCTGGAAGACAAGATTGGTTCTAGTTTTTAAATACTGTGAACAATTCGACTGACAAAATGGTAGCCTGCATAGGGTCATGGAAAGTCCCCTTATGAAGATAGACACTGGAGTGAAGTTTTGGGTCCATCATTCTGAAACATCAGTTTTTCTATCGTTGCATCAGTGAAACATAGAAATTAGACTGTAGGATTCAATATGAGGCAAAATATCCTGTACCTGCCTTCTCTCCATACCCCCTGATCCCCTTTAGCCACAAGGGGCCACATCTAACTCCCTCTTAATTATAGCCAATGAACTGTGGCCTCGACTACCCTCTGTGGCAGAGAGTTCCAGAGATTCACCACTCTCTGTGTGAAAAAAGTTCTTCTCATCTCGGTTTTAAAGGAGTTCCCCCTTATCCTTTTATCTCGGGTCTTTCCATGGAAAGTCCCTTACGAAGATAGACACTGGAGCGCAGTTTTGGGTCGAGACGTTTCAGACCCGAAACATCATCCGTTCCTTCTATCTGTCTGTCTCGCTGAACCCCTTACTCCCTAGGGAACAATTTCGTGCATCTAGCCTGTCCAACCCCCTCTTTGGTGTAAGATCCCCTCTCAATCTCCTAAATTCTAGAGAGTCCAAGTCTATCCAGTCTTTCTTCATAAGACAGTCCTGACATCCCAAATCAGTCCCCTCTGCACTCCGTCTAGATAATAGATTTGGAGACGTACACAATACTCCAGGTGTGGTCTCACCAAGACCCTGTACAACTGCAGTAGAACCTCCCTGCTCCTATACTCAAATCCTTTTGCAATGAAAGCTAACATACCATTCGCTTTCTTTACTGCCTGCTGCGCCTGCATGCCTACCTTCAATGACTGGTGTACCATGACACACAGGTCTCGCTGCATCTCCCCCTTTCCCAATCGGCCACCATTTAGATAATAGTCTGCTTTCCCGTTTTTGCCACCAAAATGGATAACCTCACATTTATCCACACTCCAGCATTTTGTGTCTATCTTTGGTGTAAACCAGCATCTGCAGTTCTTTCCCACACAAGTCACCCTTCCGTCAGATTAGACGTTCAAAGGCAATTAACGTTTTGATGGGCAATGCCAGGGTAGTTTACCGGATACACGATCATCTTTAAATTTCTTCATAACCTCAATTCAGCCCATTTGGGGAAAAAAAAGTCACGCGTCTATGTGAATAGTAGGTCATTTAGCCCCTGAAGCCTGCTCTGCCATTCATTGGATCACAGCTCATCATTAACACTTGCCTTGTGTTCCAGCACAGCTTTCATTCCAAATTTGCTGTCAGAGTCCCTGCATTCTGAAATCCTGTTCCAAGTTTTCCTAAATATATTATCAAACAACTCTACTTCTACTCATACATTCCCTTTTCCCAATTCTACAATATGAAGGTATTAGATGGTTCGCTGGGCAGATGAGCAGGAGCCAGGGGTAATGAGAAGAATAGGGTTGAGGGGGAAAAATAGGTGGCAGAGTAGATTTGATGGGCCGAATGCCCGCATTCTGCTCCTAGAACTTCTGAACTTACGAGTGTTTCTGTGATCATAAATTCAAAGGGCGGCACGGTGGCATTTTGTTGTCTCTGTACTGTACACTGACAATGACAATTAAAATTGAATCTGAATCTGGCGCAGCGGTAGAATTGCTGCCTAACAGCGCCAGAGACCCGGGATCGATCCTGACTATGGGCGTGGTCTGTACCGAGTTTCTACATTCTCCCGGTGAGCGCGTGGGTTTTCTCTTGGTGCTCTAGTTTCATCCTACAATCCAAAGACGTGTGTGTTTGCAGGTTAATTGGCTTCTGTAAATTACTCCTTGTGTGTAGGATAGAACAGGTGATCATTGGTCGGCGCAGACTCAGTGGGCCAAAGGGCCCGTTTCCACTGAATCTCTAAACTAAAATACTTTCATTATCTCCCTTGTCAACCAGCTAAAAGCTTGGAGATGATTATGGAATATGATATAATTCATCTTTCATACTCCCTCATTTAATTTCTAATTGTAGTTACATTTTAAAGATGGCTCGGTTGAATTACATGGATGTGAAAAAGGAAATTTTCAATTTTGTTCCATTATTTAACAATGAGTGGCCTCTGTAAAATTGGAGTGGATGAGAGAGTTGGGGTAACATAGAACTAGTGTGAATGGGTGATCGATGGTCTGTGTGGGCTTGATAGGTCAAAGGGCCAGTTTCCATGTATCTCTAAACAAAACTAAAATGTGATCATATAAAAATTGTACTGGTAATGTTCCATTAAACAGTAATTATTATAAATAGAACTGTAATTTTTAGTTTTTTGTTTTAGAGATACAGCGCGGAAACAGGCCCTTCAGCCCACCGAGTCCACACCAACCAGCGATCCGCACACACTAACACTATTCTACACACACTAGGGACAATTTACATTTATATCAAGCCATAAGAGGAATAAGTTTGTACTTTATTGCTTTCCACCACAGTGAGGAACGTGGGGAATCCACTGTGGTGGATGTTTATGTTAACTTTTATGTAGTTCTGTGTCTTTTTGCTTTTTTTAAAAGTATGGCTGTATGGTAATACGAATTTCACTGTACCTTATTTGGTACGTGTGACAATAAATTGACCTTGAAACCTTGAACCTACAAACCTGTACGTCTTTGTGGAGTGTGGAATGAAACCGAAGATCTCGGAGAAAACCCACGCGGTCACGGGGAGAAGGTACAAACTCCGTACAGGTAAGCACCTGGAGTCAGGATCAAACCTGGGTCACTGGCGCTGTAAGGCAGCAACTCTACCGCTACCCCACTGTGCCGTAATATTTCACTAAAATTATTACACTCAGTGCAGTTATTTGCATGTAAATTAATAGACATATTATTTGAGGTTGTATTAACGGAAAGAGAAGAAACAAAATCAGTGAGTGCTGTCCTGGATGGTTGCAAAACTGGAAGTAAAACTAGAAAGTGTTTACCAGCCGTGCCCTGATGCAACAATCAGCTGGATAGATATGTAATGTGCAATTTTCATTATTCGTTTTCATACAGCCCACGCACCATGTTCACAAAAATGTGCATGAAAAGACTAAACAAAAAAACAATGATACCTACCAAGTACATCCTTCTGCTGCTCTGCAATTAAAGTTGTCCATTTCGAAGGGTCAGGGTCACTGAAGTCAATATTAATTAAGCAATAACAAGGAGTGTCGAGGTTTGTTTTGAATGTGAATACTGTTCCTTCATTGGTGACATATTCATATTCTGCATCAAAGTTATCCACAAGCTTGACCCAAGGCAGGACTCCTATTAGAACAGAACTTGATTAATTCATGTCTCTGACAAGGTGTTTTTCATATTAACTGTTTTCAGATAAAGATGGGAGACAGTAAATGGAAATCAAAAACATTTTGATTGCTATAAATCTGAAGCAAAAACGGAAAATAGTGAGAACACTCAGCAAGTTTGCAGGTGTGAAACAAAAGAGTGTGAACCTTTATAGTTCAAGATCCTTTTAGTCGTAACAAAAGCTTTTCACTGTACCTCGGTACACATGACAATAAATAAACTAAGAGTTTAAAGAAACAAACTAAGGAAACAAATAACAGACTGATTCCTGGGATGTCAGGACTTTCATATGAAGAAAGACTGGGTAGACTCGGCTTGTACTCGCTAGAAATTAGAAGATTGAGGGGGGGGATCTTCTAAATGGTGGAGGTGGCGCGACTCACTGTTGCAGCGGCCCCTACAGCCTGTCTGTCTTTGTTTTATTTTTTGTCTAGTTAAATATAGTTGTTTGTGTTTTTTAAATAGTGTTTTTAACTGTGTATATGTGGGGGGCGGGGGGAGGGAAAACTTTGTAAAAATCTCTTCCCTGTACGGGAGACCCGACCTTTTTCCTGTGGGGTCTCCGTTGTCGTTGGGGCCTAGCACCGTGGAGCAGTCTCCAGCCTGAACGACCTGGACGCTCCAGTCACAGAGGCTGCGGAGCTGCGGACTGCTCACCATCGTGGGGCTGGCCGGCATCGGAGCTGGGGTGACTTGCTGCTGCGGCCCGACCACGTAGCTCGGAGGCTCCAGCTGCAGCCGCAGGTCCTGTGGACTGACGGGACATCGGGAGCGCGTGGGTGGGTGGAGAGACCGCTTTCCGGAGCTCCCGCAGAGACCTCCAGCTTTCCGGAGCTCCCGCAACGCGTCTTCTCTAGCCCGAGTCACGGGGTTTGAACGACCCGGAGCGGGGCCCTACATCGCCCCGCGTGGCCTAAAGTGGCCGTGGGACTTATCATCGCCCACCTGGGGCTTGGACATCGGGAGAGAAATGGAAAACAGGGGAGAGAAAAGACTTTGCCTTCCATCACAGTGGGTTCACTGTGATGGATGTTTTTGTAAATTGAATTGTGTGCATGTCTGTATGATATTGTCTTTGTTTGTATGGCTGTGGAAACGCAGTTTCGTTTGAGCCTCAATGAGGTTCAAATGACATGTAATAAATATTGATTGATTGATTGATTGATCTTATAGAAACTTACAAAATTCTTAAGGGGTTGGACAGGCTAGATGCAGGAAGATTGTTCCCGATGTTGGGGAAGTCCAGAACAAGGGGTCACAGTTTAAGGATAAAGGGGATGAGAAAAACATTTTTTACATAGCTAGTGTTGAATCTCTGGAATTCTCTGCCACAGAATGTAGTTGAGGCCAGTTCATTCGCTATATTTAAGAGAGTTAGATGTGGCCCTTGTGGCTAAAGGAATCAGGGGGTATGGAGAGAAGGCAGGTACAGAATACTGAGTTGGATGATCAGCCATGATCATATTGAATGGCGGTGCAGGCTTGAAGGGCCAAATGGCCTACTCCTGCACCTATTTTCTGTTTCTATGTTTCTATTATTGAGCTAGAGACAATGTACACTCAACCACTAACTTGAAACAGAGCAAAAACAATGACAACCCATATCATTTACATAGGGCAATTCTGAGGTTAAGTTTTGCAAAACTGTGGCAAAAATTGTTTTATCTTAGAAAAAACGAGCAAAACAGTTAGCAGATGAGTAATAATGATTTCTAGGGCCAAACATGTTCCAGAAAACAAAATATTAAAAATATTTAGTTTTGTTTAAAAATACAGCGTGGAAACAGGCCCTTCGGCCCACTGAGTCTCCAACCCGCGTCTCTGGTGCTACAAAGCTGTGCCACCGTGCCGCCCTGTTAATGCTGAGTCTTGAACGATTACTTAATCGGATGTATAAATAACTGAATCAGAGATGAGTAGTTCCAAGATGATACAGATGACCCCCACATTAAGGGCGTTTACGCCACATTATGTTCACTTTATACATTGGGCATGGAATGATTGTAATCGTGTATAGTCTTTCTGCTGACTGGTTAGTTAGCATGCAACAAAAACGCTTTGTAATGTTGGATGCAATGTTGAGGCTGTGGCGCCACCTGGGGGTTAGGCCATTTACCGTGCGAACCCTCGGCATTCGGAGGCAGGGTCATGTGACTGGGTATGGCTGGAAGGAGTCGTCGTAGGGTTCAGGGGTGTCCCCTGGTATATACAGTGAATCACAGGGTAACCTTCCCCCATTTGCGTGTGCTGTTCTCTTTACTTTGCCAATAAAGATCCCATTGTTTCACCACGCATGGCTTGTTTATTCGCCCGCCATATTGGTGACCCCGATGATCCAAAGCGGTCAATTTGGATTTGCATTATGGACGCAGCCAGCGATCAACCCCAACAGCCCTAAGTTGCTGTCAAACCAGCCCGGCAGAATGCTGTCTCCCTTAAGCTGCCCGTGTTCTGGACATCGCAGCCCCAAGTGCGGTTCCCGCAGGCCGAGGCACAGTTCCACATTCGCCGCATCATGGCTGATGACACTCGGTACTATTATGTGGTCGAAGCGTTTGATCAGGAGACGGCCGGTCGTCTGGTCCATTTCCCATGCGCGCCGCCGGATGAGGACAAATTCGACGGCCTCAAAGGGCTACTCTTGCATACCAATGGGCTGAGCCGCCGTGACCACACAGTGTGGATAATGCACATGGGCGGACTCAGCGATCGCAAGCCATGAGTGAGATGCTCACCCTTATGGACGGTCATCAGCCCTGCCTCCACTTCAAACATGGCTTCTTGGAATGGATGCCGGATGAGGATTTTGGTGAGCCCTTGCAGCTAGCGGAGCATGCGGACGAGTTGTGGCAGTCCAAGCAGCAGGGCCGCGGTTCGATCGATCAAGTGTCGGCGGTGCCTTGGAGGGCCCAGCGTCCATCAGGAGCTGGGCTGCGCCGCTTGTCCCGGGCGACCCCGATAAGGGTGTGACTACCACCATCGCTGGGGTCCCGCGGCCCGTCAGTGCCGCCCGCCCTGCTCGTATCCGGAAAACGCTGGGGCCGGCTGCGAGACGTCGCTGCGACGGTTGGTCAGAAACACCGCCTCTATGCTTGGGACCGACATTCGGGATGACGGTTCCTCGTTGATACGGGTGCGGAGGTTAGCGTTTTGCCCCCATCGGGGGTCGACACTCGTTCCGGCAAGTGGGGGCCTTTTCTAACTGCCGGAAATGGCAGCTCCATACGGACGCATGGGGTTCCCACTCATCTTTGCCCCCTGCCATTTTAGAAACATAGAAAATAGGTGCAGGAGTAGGCCATTCAGCCCTTCGAGCCCGCACCGCCATTCGATGTGATCATGGCTGATCATCCAACTCAGTATCCCATCCCTGCCTTCTCTCCATGCCCCCTGATCCCTTTAGCCACAAGGGCCACATCTAACTCCCTCTTAAATATAGCCAATGAACTGGTCTCAACTACCTTCTGTGGCAGAGAATTCCATAGATTCACCATCTTTGATTTTCTCATCTCGGTCCTAAAAGACTTCCCTCTTTTCCTTAAACTGTGACCCCTAGTTCTGGAACTGTGACCCCTAGTTCTGGACTTTTACGGTGGCCAGTGTCGCCCAGCCGTTGCTGGGCGCAGATTTCCTCCGGACTCAATTCCTGTTGGTGGATGTGAAGGGGCAATGCCTCGTTCGTCTGCCGCATTTCGTGCCACAGGTTCTGGGGGGAGGGGTCCTGAGGCGCCACCTGGGGGTTAGGCCACTTACTGTGCGAACCCTCGGCATTCGGGGGCAGGATCACATGACTGGGTTTGGCGGGAAGGAGTCTTCACAGGGGTATGCCCTGGTATATATAGTGATCCCCGGGGTAACGTTCCCCCATTCGCGTGTGTGCTGTTCTCTTTACTTTGCCAATAAAGATCTTTTTGTTTCACCACGCGTGGCTTGCTTATTCGCCCGCCACAAGGCTCTATAAGGCGCTGGTAATGCCACATTTGGAATATTGTGAGCAATTGTGGGCCCCATATCTGAGGAAGAGCAAGCTGGTTTCGGAGAGGGTCCAGAGGAGGTTTACAAGGATGATCCCAGGTTAACCTATGATGAGCGTTTGTCGGCACTGGGCCTGTCCTCACTGGAGTTTAGAACAATGAGGGGGGACCTCATTGAAACATACAGAATGTTGAAAGACTTGGATATAGTGGAGATGGAAAGGATGTTTTCATTAGTGGGAGAGTCTAGGACTAGAGGTTTTAGCCTCAGAATTAAAGGACATTCTTTTAGGAAGGAGCTGAGGAGGATTTTCTTTAGTCAGAGAGTGGTGAATCTGTGGAATTATTTGCTGCAGAAGTCTGTGGAGGCCGTCAGTGGATATTTTTAAGGTAGAGATAGATAGATTCTTGATTAGTACAGGTGTCAGAGGTTATGGTGAGAAGGCAGGAGAATGGGGTTAGGAACAAGTGATAGATCAGCCACTTTTGAATGGCGGAGCAGACTTGATGGGCCAAATGGCCTAATTCTACTATTCCTTGTGACCTTTTCACTGTACCTCGTTACACATGCCAACAATAAACTAAACTAGCCTGAAACTAGTTTCCGAGTTATGAATATTCAATATTACTGAAGTCATAATTCATTACCCTAAAATATCACCTTGGAATAGAATTTGCGCTCTCACAATGTGTGAAAAAATGTAATAAAAATCAACACCAAATTTATTTTTCTCAAATCGTGTCTCCTGACACAAACACAGATGTCATAGCCCATTTTCTAGAAACACAACCCAGCCCTCTCCCTGCTAACATGGAGGTCTGTATAAATCTTGATGACGACGAAAACTGCGATAGGCAGCATTAAATACTGAAATTTTACTTGTTTCTCTTTCCACAGACGCTGTCTGATTTGAGTATTGCCTGTGTTTCCATCTGTAGTTCAGACTTCCAGCAACCATAATCTCTTCTTATAAAGAGATTATTTGTTTTGACAGACATGTTACGATAGCTGCATTTATGATGAAAATATAGGACATGTTACATTTGAGAGGAGAATTAAGGGCCTGTCCCACTTATGCAACCGTTACAGGCGACTGCCGGCACCCGTGATAGGTCTCCTATGGTCGTGAGAGGTCATGAGAGGTCTCCTAAGGTCGTGAGAGGTCACCCGCGACATGTCGCCAGGGATGCATTTCGTTGTCTCTGTACTGTACACTGACAATGACAATTAAAAATTGAATCTGAGAGGTCTCCTTTGGTCGTGAGAGATCTCCAAAAAGTCGTAGCGTCTTTCTGGTCACCGCTGAATTTTCAACATGTTGAAAATTTCGGCAACCTATCAAGGGTGTTGGCAGTCGCCTGCAAAGGTGGCGTAAGTGGGACAGGCCCGTTACAGAATTCCCGAGGGACCTGCATGTTGCAAAGACTAAAACATTTTGAGTTATTTACCTTTGATACCATCAGGTAACTTTTTCAGATCACAGTACCAAAGTCGATTGACTGGGTCACAGCCTTGTCGAATAGACAAGAGAACATATTGCCCATCATCTGATATCTGTATAAGAGACAAAGAATAACTTATGAGGAAGTCACATTACGATCTGTTGCAATTAAGTGAATTCATTATATACATTCCTCCCATTTCAGGGCACCATAATGTTTGGGACACAACAATGTTAAATCAAAGTAGTCATGTTTAGTATTTTGTTGCATATCCTTTGCATGCAATGACTGCTTGATGTCTGCTATTCATGGACATCACCAGTTGCTGGGTGTCTTCTCTGGTGATGCTCTGCCAGGCCTGTATTGCAGCCATCTTCAGCTTATGCTTGTTTTGGGGGCTAGTCCCCTTCAGTTTTCTCTTCAGTATATAAAAGGCATGCTCAATTGGGTTCCGATCAGGAGCTTGGCTTGGCCACTCGAGAATTGAACATTTAAGCTTTGAAAAACCCCTTTGTTGCTTTAGCGTTATGTTTGGGATCATTGTCTTGCTGTAGTATGAACTGCAAATGAGTTTTGAGGCATTTGTTTGAACTTGAGCAGATAGGATGTATCTATACACTTCAGAATTCATTATGCTACTACCATAAGCAGTTGTATCATCAATGAAGATAAGTGAGCCAGTTCCTTCAGCAGCCATACATGCCCAGGCCATAACACCCCCACCACTGTGTTTCACAGATGGGGTGGTATGCTTTGGATCTTGGGCAGTTCCTTCTCTCCTCCATACTTTGCTCTTGCCATCATTCTGATATGTTAATCTTCGTCTCATCTGTCCACAAGACATTTTTCCAGAACTGTGGTTGCTCTTTTAAGTACTTCTTGGCAAACTGTAACCTGGCCATTCTATTTTTGTGGATAACCAGTGGTTTGCATCTTCCAGTGTAGCCTCTGTATTTCTGTTCATGAAGTCTTCTGCGGACAGTGGTCATTGACAAATCCACACCCGCAGAGTGTTTCTGCTCTGTCGGACAGGTGTTTGGGGGGAGGTTTCTTTATTATAGAGAGAATTCTTCAGTGATCAGCCGTGGAGGTCTTCCTTGGACTGCCGGTCCCTTTGTGATAAGTAAGCTCACCAGTGCTCTCTTTCTTCTTAATGATGTTCCAAACAGTTGATTATGGTAAGCCAAAGGTTTGGCTGATATCTCTATAACAGTTTTATTCTTGTTTCTCAGTCTCATCATGGCTTCATTGACTTTCATTGGCACAACTTTGATCCTCATGTTTCCAAACGTGATGGAAAGACAGGAAGAATGACTAGGTGCTGAGAGCTCTCTTATACCTGCATTAAGGTGGCAATTAAACACACCTGAGCAATAACAAACACATGTGAAGCCATGTGTCCCAAACATCATGGTGTCCTGAAATGGGGGGAGACTATATATAAACACAGCTGTAATTTCCACATGGTGAAACCAAAGATGTGTAAAAAAATACCCTTTAATAAAATCTGACAATGTGCACTTTAACCACATGTGATTTTGTTTCTATTACAAATCTCAAACTGTGGAGTACAGAGGCAAATAAATAAAATGATGGGTCTTTGTCCCAAAAATTATGGAGGGCACCGTATATGACCAAAATATTATTGTGAGAAGAGACTTTTAGATAGGCAATTGGATTTGCAGGGCATGGATTATGGAAAATGTGCAGACAGATAAAATGTGTTCTTGGCAGCAAGTTCATTCCAGATATTTTTGGCTGAAGGGCCTGTTCCTGTGCCATACTGTTCTATGTTCTGTCTAACAGCCATTTTAGGGTGTTCTTAATAGCCACAATACTGTTTTGAATTTTTACATTACATTTATTTAAAAAATTCTGCTTCCAGGCATGAATGCAATGGCTTTTATTTCGAACTACAGCACCTAACCAGGCCGCAGCAAAAACCTTCAGGTAGTGTAGTGTAATTCAGAAGGAGTAGGGCCATGCACTGATACTGCACTTCAGATATTCTTTACTCTTATAAAGTAAAAAAAAAAACCCCAACAAAAACAGACTTGGTTGGTAGTCCCCTTTCTGCGGAGTTTAATGTTATAACAGAGCGATTGTTTCTCCTTTCTTTTTCCTTCTTTTCTAGGGTCTACTTTCTTTCTTTGCTTCCTTCTCTAACTTCTTTTCTAAGGGGCTTTCTTTTCTTAACACTCTCCTGCACCTTCACGACTCTTGCGCACTTTCCTTACTTACTTTACATCTATCTTTTTTATAAAGCTCAAAAAATGAAGCGGTACAAAAAATGTATTAAGACATGTGTGTTGTGTATTATTGTAACTTACCGTACTTCTAATAAAAATAAAATTTAAAAAAAAAATAAAAAAAGTCAAAAGCAAAACTGTCAAAAGGTTCGCGATGAACAAAGTATAGCAAATCACAGTAATATCTTAGGAGAAATCATTGTTAAACAATACCTCAGTTCCACCCATCCATTTTGGATAGTCTGGAAATTCAGCACATAATATGTCTTCAGATTGTGGAAATCCTAGCTTGTGGTAATACAATTTCTGGTGAAGGTTCATAGAGGTTTCTGTACCTGATAAGAAGAAAGAGAAGAGATGATGGTGCCATTTTCTTACCTTAAAATCCAAAGTTTTCATGCATGCAATACAATTATTTGCCCAGAACAGAACAGAACGTTCCTTTAGGAAGGAGATGAGGAGGACGTTCCTTTAGGAAGGAGATGAGGAGGACATTCTTTAGTCAGAAGATGAATTTTCCTTACAGGCAGTATCATGTGGAGTTCATTGCCAGAAAAGGTCCAGCCAGCCTCCTCTCCGATCTTCCCAGATGTTCATCATTTTTAAGGCAGAGATAGATAGATCTCTGATTAGTATGGGTGTCACAGGTTACGGAGAGAAGGCAGGAGAATGGGGTTAAGAGGGAAAGATAGATCAGCCATGATTAAAATGTGAAGTAGACTTCATGGGCCAAATGGCCCAATTCGATTCCTTTCACTGATGAACTTATGAACAGTACAAATTCATTTTATGTTTTTAAACAGATATGGTAGAGAATATTAGGTAAGATTAGTTTATTGTCATACACACGGGGCTTTTATTTTCTCCACAGTTTCCACCCAAAGCTGCAAATGATCAAAATAACATCTTAGCTTATCATTATTTTATCTGTGTCACAGCTGAAAACTTTAACTTAAAGGAGTTGCACATATTAAGCTGATTTGTTTCTTGAACTGAGTTGAAATAGATATTGAACATGACCGCCCAATACTTTAACCAAATTTTTGAAGTTTTTTAATATTGGTTTGAATAGATCTCATCTTACCATCAATCTTTCCATCTTGCTTTAAGTAACAGTTATAAAACATTCCTTTAGCATCATGGGTCCAGGCCATACAGCTGAACTTCACTCTCTCCAAGGTATCTGGGAGTTCTGTAGCACCATCAACTTTTAAGAACTTGATCGTTACCCAATCCGACCCACTTGTACTCAGCCCGTATGCAAAGTATTCGCCATCCTCGGAGAATGCGTATCCTGCAATCAGAAGTATGTTAAATTGAAACAAATCACTGAAACAGCCAGTAGATGTTCAGCAATTGTGCACAACAATAGACAATAGACAATAGATGCAGGAGTAGGCCATTCGACCCTTCGATCCAGCACTACCATTCAATGTGATTGGGGTTGGACAGGCTAGAAGCAGGAAGATTATTCCCGATGTTGGGGAAGTCCAGAACTAGGGGTCACAGTTTAAGGATAAGGGGGAAATCTTTTAGGACCGAGATGAGAAAATCATATCTCACACAGAGAGTGGTGAATCTGTGGAATTCTCTGCCACAGTAGGTAGTTGAGGCCAGTTCATTGGCTATATTTAAGAGGGAGTTAGATGTGGCCCTTGTGGCTAAAGGGATCAGGGGGTATGGAGAGAAGGCAGGCATAGGATACTGAGTTGATGATCAGCCATGATCATATTGAATGCCGGTGCAGGCTCGAAGGGCCGAATGGCCTACTCCTGCACCTATTTTCTATGTTTCTATGTGATCATGCTGATCATCCCCAATCAATGCCCCGTTCCTGCCTTCTCCCCATATCCCCCGACTCCGCTATTTTTAAGAGCCCTATCTAGCTCTCTCTTGAAAGCATCCAGAGAACCTGTCTCCACCGCCCTCTGAGAAGAGAATTCCACAACTCGCCACTCTCTGTGAGAAAAAGTGTTTCCTTGTCTCCGTTCTAAACTCCTTATTCTTAAACCGTGGCCCATGGTTCTGGACTCCCCCAACATCGGGAACATGTTTCCTGCCTCTAGCGTGTCCAACCCCTTAACAATCTTATATGTTTCAATGAGATTCCCTCTCATCCTTCTAAACTCGAGAGTGTACAAGCCCAGCTGCTCCATTCTCTCAGCATATGACAGTCCCGCCATCCTAGGAATTAACCTTGTAAACCTACGCTGCACTCCCTCAATAGCAACAATGTCCTTCCTCAAATTAGGGGACCAAAACTGCACACAATACTCCAGGTGTGGTCTCACTAGGGCTCTGTACAACTGCAGAAGGACCTCTTTGCTCCTATATTCGATTCCTCTTGTTATAAAGGCCAAATGTTCACAGAGGAGAGCAAGCAAGTCAGTTTATCTTTGGATAGATTTCATTTCACCTGTACAGTTTCAAATTTGCAAATATACTTTCTCCTATGAATACAATACAATACCTTTTATTTGTAATTTGAACCTCACATGAAGTTCAAACGAAATTTGGTTTCTGCAGCCATACAAGAAAAGAACCAAGACACACACCAACACAATTCACACAAACATCCATCACAGTGAGTCTCCTCCTCACTGTGATGGAAGGCAAAGTCTTGTCTCTCCCCTGCTCTCCATTCCTCTCCTGAAGTCGAGGTCAAAGCCCCCGGCGGGCGCTAGCCAGTCCGCGGCCACTCAAAGCCACGCCGGGCGATGTAAGGCCCTGCCCCAGGTCTTGATGTTGGAGCCCCCGGCGGGCGCTAGCAAGTCCGCGGCAAATTAAAGCCGCGCCTGGGCGTTGTAAGGCCCCGCTCCAGGTCACTCTCAACCCCGCAATTCAGGCGGGAGAAGTCGCCGTTGCCGGTGCCCCGCAAAGCGGTCTCCCACCGGGGACCCGCGAGCTCCCGGTGTCACCATCCACTGGCACTGACATCACAGGTAGATAAGTGGTCTAAAGGCTTTCGGCAGATTGGCCTTCATTGGTCAGTATAGAAGCTGGGAGGTCACATTACAGTTGGAAAAAGACATTGGTGAGACAACATTTAGAGTCTTGTGTTCAGTTTTGGTCACCATATTACAGGGAGGATTTTGTCAAGCTGGAAAGGGTAAAGAGAGATTTATGTGGATATGGCCAGGGCTCGAGTGCCTGAGCTATAGGGAGAGGTTGCGCAGGCTAGGACTTTATTCCTAGGACCGCAGGAGGATGAGGGGGGATCTTAGAGGTGTAAAGAATCATGAGAGGAATAGATTGCGTAAATGCAGAGTCTTTTGCCCAGAGCTGGGGAACTGAGAACCAGAGGACATAGGTTTAAAATGAGGGGGAAATTTCTAATAGGAAGATGAGAGGCACCTTTTTTTTTTTAAACACAAAGGTGGTAGGTGTATGGAACGAGTTGCCAGAAGAAGTAGTTGAGACAGATTCTACCACAATGTTTAAGAAATATTCGGACAGGTTCATGAATAGACAGAGAATCAAAGCTGATTCTTGTTATACCCAAGCGAATAAACTCATTTATCCACCTTTCAACAAAAATCTCAATTTTTAATTTGGTCTTCAAAAGATTTTAAAATAATGAGCAAAATTACATTTGCATCATTCCAATGTTTTCCTTTTGCAATAAAGCCAAAATTTAAAAAAAAACCCTCAGATCAATCCTACAAACGTAAAATTTAAAACCAGTGAAGACAGAACAAAGATCCTTAGGATACACCATAATTAGTACGGGTGTCAGGTGTTATGTGGAGGAGAATGGGGTTAGGAGGGAGAGATCAGCCATGATTGAATCGTGGAGTAGACTTGATGGGCCGAATGACCCAATTCTGCTCCTATCACATACATGAACATAAATTCCTCTTCCAATAAAACTTAAAAACTCTAAGCTCCCTTTCTTTGTTCTTTAACTACATCTCAGAGTGCTCAACCTAGCCTATCAGTTTGATGTTCAGTGTCGTACAGCAAGGAAACAGGCCCTTCGGCCCACGCTGACCAAGATGCCCCATCTACACTAGTCCCACCTGCCCGCGTTTGGCCCATATCCCTCTCAACCTTTCCTATCCATGCACCTGTCCAAACGACATTTAAATGCGGTTATGGTACCTGCCTCAACTACCTCCTCTGGTAGCTCATTCTCACCAACAGTCTAGACAGCAGTGGTCAGAATAAGGCTGTACAGAAGAACTCAATGTAGACTTTTAATTTCAAGTTGATTTGAACTCACTGGGCAGTGTACAATTACAAATGAACCCACCACAAGAAAACAGATGAAATTAGCAACCCTTTAATTTTACCTCCAGTAGACAAAATTTGATTCAATTACATAAGGCAAATGACAAATCTACCAAAGATTTACGAAGAAATCTGGAGGAAAGATTTACGAGGAAATCAGGAGGTAAGTATTTTTATCCTCTCTACACAAAATTTGACGATTAAATTAGAATGCTGAAAACCAATTGACCAAAGATTTAAAAGGAAATCTGGAGTTAAGTATTTTAAATTATAAAGAGTTTAGTTCAGAGATACAGCGGGATAGACAGAGTTGATGTGGACCAGCTTTTCCCTTTGAGAATAAGGAAGATTCAAACAAGAGGACATGACTTCTGAATTAAGGGACAGAAGTTTAGGGGTAACATGAGGGAGAACTTCTTTACTCAGAGAGTGGTAGCGGTGTGGAATGAGCTTCCAGTGTAAGTGGTGGAGGCCGGTTCGTTGGTATCATTTAAAAATAAATTGGATAGGCATATGGATGAGAAGGGAATGGAGGGTTATGGTATGAGTGCAGGCAGGTGGGACTAAGGGTAAAAAGTTGTTCGGCACGGACTTGTAGGGCCAAGATGGCCTGTTTCCGTGCTGTAATTGTTATATGGTTTATATGGTTATAAATGACCTTAAAAAAAGCAGGTTCATTTCATTGGAAACATGTAATTTTACAACTGCGCCTGATAATATAAACCATTAAGATGAATATTTTCATTCTTCAGAGGCTGAATTAAAGAGCTGAAGCAACTCTGCCTAGACAGTTATCAAAAATGAAACCTTGCCAATGCTGCATCAATTAGTTCTGATTTGGCAATCACTTGACATGATGAAGAGCAGCAGAATTTAAGGTAGAGTGCAGTCAAATACCATTGAGGTTAATTCATAAGACAGTATACAGCTGCTTGCTGCACTTCTGAACTCTCATCGTCACATTTGGCATCTGCTTTGCACCATGTATATTAATAACTCTGATGAAGGAATAAGTTAGAAATGTATTTGAAAATGGCTTAAAGTGAGGAAGAACATTAGGAATTGTACTGTGAATTACATCTGGCGGCACGGTGGTGCAGCAGTAGAGTTACTGCCTTACGGCGCCAGGGACCCAGGTTCGATCCTGACCACGGGTGCTGTCTGTACGGAGTTTATACATTCTCTCCATGGATTTCCTCCCACACTCCAAAGACATACAGGTTTGTAGGTTCATTGGCTTAGTAGAAATGTAAATTGTCCCTCGTGTGTTTAGGATAGTGATAAGGTGTGTGGGGATCACTGGTCGGTACGGACATGGTGGGCCAAAGGGCCCGTTTCCTCGCTGTATCTCTGAACTAAACTAAACATTAAGACACTGTACAGTACATTAAGAACTGTAGGAAGGAACAAGAGGTTCCGATCCGAAACGTCACCCGTCCTTTTTCTCCAGAGACGCTGCTGACCCGTTAAGTTACTCCAGCATTTTGTGTCTATCTAAGTGGTTATAACAACTGTGTGAGAACACCAAGGATTTAGGTGTCAACACACATATCTCTGCACATCAGTACAAAGGTACAAAAAACACTCAAATGTCAACATTCTATTCATTTTATTATATCAAGGGAGTTCAAAAGTTTAGAAAACACATTAAATTTGTTTTGTATTCTTACAAGTTTAGAAGGCCAAGGGGTAATCTACCTGAGGTCACTAAAATAATAAAGGATTCAACATCTATGGATATCTGTGGTAAAGGAATAGGTGACCTTTTGAGTCAGAACCTTGCTCCAGACTAAGGAAAGGTCACCTATTCCTTTTCTCCAGAGATGCTGTCTGACCTGCTGAGTTACTCCAACATTTTGTGTCTATCTTCGGTATAAACCAGCAACTGCAGTTTCTTCTAACACAGATAATAAATCCAATGGTTTGGATTTTCATCTTAAAAATGTTATAAATTAAAAACAAAGACCAAAACATTTCAATATAAAATAGCTTGAAAACAAAGCTTAATTTCAGCAAAACATTATATATTATGATTAAAAAAAAAAAAGATATGAAGGAAAACATTTAGCAAATTTCAGAAAGCCTTTAATGCTAACCTCTTAAAGCCACAGTTCCGTCTTCTGAGAATTTATTGGGATCAAGGAAAACCCGAGGGTCATCATCTAGTGACTTCTGAACATACATCACACTCTGATTCTGCAAACCAGTGTTGAAGAAGTGAAAATACCTGCAAAAGAAAATTTATGAATATAAGTTCAGTTGGAGAAAACAGCTTAGCTGAACACTTGCGCTGTTCCGCAAAGGCTGGTTGGATTTCCCGGTTGCTGACCACTTTAACTCCCTTTCCCATTCCTGTCCCAAAAATTTGGCAATGGAGGAGGCCCAGGAGACCAAGTAAAGCCACGCACAAATTGGAGACACAGAACCTCATTTGGTTTGGGTTGCAAACCAATGGTATGAACCATTCCGAATCCGACAGCACTCATCTTCCCCTCCAAGTCCGAATCCGACCTTCCTGCCCTGGGCCTCCTCCATGGCCTGAGAGAGCACCACCGAAAATTGGAGGAGCAGCACCTCATATTCCACTTGGGCAGATTGCACCCTAGCGGCATAAACACTGACTTCTCCAATTTCCAGTAGCCTTTGCTGTCTCCCCCCTTTCTCAGCTCTCCCTCAACCCCGGGGCTCCTCCTCTTCCTCCCCCCCCCCCCCCCCCCCCCCCCCCCACCCACATCACTGAAGAAAAGTTTCGGCCCGAAACGTTGCCCATTTTCTTCGCTCCATAGATACTGCTGCACCTGCTGAGTTTCTCCAGCTCTTTTGTCTACCTTCGATTTTCCTGCATCTGCAGTTCCTTCTTAAACAAACGGTATGAACAGTGAATTCTCCAATTTGGGGGACTCTTCTTCAGACTCCGACTGGCAGAGTTACTCCAGCAAACTGCATCTATCTCTGGCATATGCCAGTATCTGCAGTTCCTTTCTACACGTTTATGAGCAGTGACTGGGTATTAGCTGTTAACTACTTTCAAAGAATTATGATCGGTATTTCAGTGTCTACATTCAGGGACATGCAAATGATTTAAATTAAATTTCTCACTGAATACATTTTGAATCCTGAAAATTAGCAGAGTGAACTGCGGGGTCAAATATACCACACTTGGCATAAAGCCGAGGGATTGAATACAATATGAATCAGATCAGTACGTTTGGGTACTGCCCTGTGTCTCAGTGCTCTGTCAAGTAAGGAACCTGAAGGTCATCTGAGCTAGTGTTTGACCTTCAGCTCATGCCTGACTTCAGCACCAGAAAGCAAATGATAGTAACTAGATTATGAAAGAAAACTGGTAGATTATGAAAGAAAACTGGCAGGGAACATAAAAACTGACTGCAAAGGTTTTTATAGATATGTGAAAAGAAAGAGATTAGTTAAAACAAATGTAGGTCCCTTGCAGTCAGAAACAGGTTAGTTGATCATGGGGAACAAGGATATGGCGGACCAATTGAATAACTACTTTGGTTCCGTCTTCACTAAGGAAGACATAAATAATTTGCCGGAAATAGCAGGGGACCGCGGGTCAAAGGAGTTGGAGGAATTGAGTGAAATCCAGGTTAGCCGGGAAGTGGTGTTGGGTAAATTGAATGGATTAAAGGCCGATAAATCCCCAGGGCCAGATAGGCTGCATCCCAGAGTACTTAAGGAAGTAGCTCCAGAAATAGTGGATGCATTAGTAATAATCTTTCAGAACTCTTGAGATTCTGGAGTAGTTCCTGAGGATTGGCGGGTAGCAAACGTAACCCCACTTTTTAAGAAGGGAGGGAGAGAGAAAACGGGAAATTACAGACCAGTTAGTCTAACATCGGTAGTGGGGAAACTGCTAGAGTCAGTTATTAAAGATGGGATAGCAGCACATTTGGAAAGTGGTGAAATCATTGGATAAAGTCAGCATGGATTTACGAAAGGTAAATCATGTCTGACGAATCTTATTGAATTTTTCGAGGATGTAACTAGTAGCGTGGATAGGGGAGAACCAGTGGATGTGGTGTATCTGGACTTCCAGAAGGCTTTCGACAAGGTCCCACATAAGAGATTAGTATACAAACTTAAAGTACACGGCATTGGGGGTTCAGTATTGACGTGGATAGAGAGCTGGCTGGCAAACAGGAAGCAAAGAGTAGGAGTAAACGGGTCCTTTTCACAATGGCAGGCAGTGACTAGTGGGGTACCGCAAGGCTCAGTGCTGGGACCCCAGCTATTTACAATATATATTAATGATCTGGCTGAGGGAATTGAAGGCAATATCTCCAAGTTTGCGGATGACACTAAGCTGGGGGGCATTGTTCGCTGTGAGGAGGATGCTAGGAGACTGCAAGGTGACTTGGATAGGCTGGGTGAGTGGGCAAATGTTTAGCAGATGCAGTATAATGTGGATAAATGTGAGGTTATCCATTTTGGTGGCAAAAACAGGAAAGTAGACTATTATCTAAATGGTGGCCGACTAGGAAAAGGGGAGATGCAGCGAGACCTGGGTGTCATGGTACACCAGTCATTGAAAGTAGGCATACAGGTGCAGCAGGCAGTGAAGAAAGCGAATGGTATGTTAGCTTTCATAGCAAAAGGATTTGAGTATAGGAGCAGGGAGGTTCTACTGCAGTTGTACAGGGTCTTGGTGAGACCACACCTGGAGTATTGCGTACAGTTTTGGTCTCCAAATCTGAGGAAGGACATTATTGCCATAGAGGGAGTGCAGAGAAGGTTCACCAGACTGATTCCTGGGATGTCAGGACTGTCTTATGAAGAAAGACTGGATAGACTTGGTTTATACTCTCTCGAATTTAGGAGATTGAGAGGGGATCTTATAGAAACTTACAAAATTCTTAAGGGGTTGGACAGGCTAGATGCAGGAAGATTGCTCCCGATGTTGGGGAAGTCCAGGACAAGGGGTCACAGCTTAAGGATAAGGGGGAAATCTTTTAAAACCGAGATGAGACGAACTTTTTTCACACAGAGAGTGGTGAATCTCTGGAACTCTCTGCCACAGAGGGTAGTCGAGGCCAGTTCATTGGCTATATTTAAGAGGGAGTTAGTTGTGGCCCTTGTGGCTAAGGGGATCAAAGGGTATGGAGAGAAGGCAGGTACGGGATACTGAGTTGGATGATCAGCCATGATCATATTGAATGGCGATGCAGGCTCGAAGGGCCGAATGGCCTACTCCTGCACCTAATTTCTATGTTTCTATGTAACTGGGAAGAAGCAGATCCATCACTTCAGTTAGCTGGCATATTTCTACAGAATCAGCAGATAAAGATAGCCTTTCGACTTAAAAGATACAATGCGAAGCCAGAGTCTGCGCTGACCATCAATATCACCAGGACTATCCTACAAACAAGGTCCAATTTGCAATTTTTACCAAAGCCAATTAACCTACAAATCAGTACGTCTTTGGAGTGAGGGAGGTAACCGGAACATCCGGAAAAACACGCCGTCACAGGGAGAACGTACAAACTCCATCAACATCCGTAGTCAGGATTGAACCCAGGCCTCTGGCACTGTGAGGCAGCGACTCTGCCGCTGCGCCACCGCGCAGCTCAACGCGAACCACTTCATCTATGGTTCTTTTTGAAAAAAACAAATAAACACTTGGTTTCCTGCTCAGGAGCTCACAAAAATTTTGACTTTATGAATGCACAAATCTGGGAAAAAATGTATTAAGGTATGATAATCATCATATAACTAAGCACATCCATGCAAAAAATGTATGCATTGTTCATTTCTCTCCAGAGACGCTGAGCTGCTGCAGCATTTTGTGTCCATGGTAAACCAGCAGCTGCAGTTCCTAACTACACATGCATTGTTCATTGTTGTTTTGGGACATATGACAAGGGCACACCCTTAGTGTTGGAGTAACTCACTATGTCAGGCAGCATCTCTGGAGAAAAAGGATGAGTAAAATTTCGGGTCTGAACCGAAATGTCGCCCATCCTTTTTCTCCAGCGATGCTGCCTGAACGGCTAAGTTACCTCAGCACTGTGTGTCTATCTTCGGCATATACCGGCATCTGCAGTTCTTATCTTGACCCGTGCCATATCAGAAAAAAAAATTGATGTTTCAGTGTGCGTGGTTTTAAAATTTGCGTACAAACGATTCCCCATAGCGCTACGATTTTTTGCCACCTTACTCGCCATTCACCTGTGCTGCAAGTCAAATAGTTTTGTTCCGATTGGTGAAATAGTACAAAAGTTATGAAGGCTTAAAAAAGGCACCCGCTGTCAATCATGGAGGCAAGGAGAAAAAAAACCGGAAGGAGCGGAGTGTGTTGAGCAGCGTGCGGGGAGTACGAAGCGTGTGGAGAGTGAGCAGCGTGCGGAGAGTGAGCAGCGTGCGGGCTACGTCCGCAGCGACCAGCACGACGAGCCGGAAGGTGCTGAGTTGAACTGGAAGCCTCTGAGTGAAGCCAGAGTGGGACGGGTGAGGCCGAAAGCTGAAGGTGCGGGGTGAGCAGAGTGAGAGCTGCGTTTGCTGCAACCACCCCCCTTCACACGCACCCCTTCCCCCTCCCCTCCTTCCCCACACCCCCTCCTTCCCCACACCCCCCCCTTCAGAATGATGTTATATTTTACAAGTTATTGACACATAACTTTAGAAATCCCCACTTTGAGAACAATCACTTCAAGTGCTGTGACAGTTTGTGGCAGATTCTGGCAGTTTGCAGCTATGATGTCGCAATGGGATCTCATTTACATAAGCCGCCCGTCAACGATGTTCCACCCAGTGCAATGAGAGATTTGTTACATTGTTGGAACGAGAGGGAGGGAGTCGGGGAGGGGAGGAGAAGAAATGTTATTTGAACATTGTGTTTAGAGGGGGAGTGCAATAGGGGAGAGGTGAGGGAGGGAGGGACTGAGGGTAGGGAAAAGGAGAGCTGAGGGAGGGAGTGGAAGAGGGTGAGGAGGAGAGGGGAGAGAAGAGGGAGGGTGAAGAAGAGGGGGAGGGTGTGTATGAGCTGCTCCTGCTAAGTTGGGGACTATGGGTGACTGGAGGAATATTGCATTGGGGGTACAGGTGAGTGGTGGAATTTTGCGTTGGGGGAAACAAGGCCCAACGAGTCCCACTTGGTCTAGTTCATATTTTGATTAGATCTCCCAAGCCAATAAATTGTTTCAATTTCATCACAGGGCCTTTCCGCTGACACAGACAATGGCAATGGTCTTTCTTGAGATCCAGTAAAACGAGAAATACAATTTAAAAACTTAAGACTCGAAAAGCATGAAAACAGGCCTGTCGGCCCAACCTGTGTATGTCTACCAATATGCCACATCTACACTAGTTCTACCTGTCTGTTTAGTTTAGCTTAGAGTTACAGCGCAGAAACAGGTCCTTCGGCCCGTCAAGTTTGCACCATCCAGCGATCCCCGCACATTAACACTATCCTACTTTGAATATATAATTTTTAATATATATACCGAGCCAATTGACCAACAAACCTGTACGTTTTTGGAGTGTGGGAAGAAACCGAAGTTCTTGGATAAAACCTACGTGGTCACGGGGAGAACATATAAACTATGTACAGCCAAGCATTGTAAGACAGCAACTCTACCGTTGCGCCACCGTGCCGCCTGTCTTTTACCCAGGGCAGGGGAATCAAAAACAAGAGGGCATATATTTAAAGTTAGAAGGGCAAGATTTAATACAACCTGCAGGGCAAGGTTTACTCAGAGGGAGATGGGTATATGGAATGAGATTATAGGACGATTATTTGTTATTTCCAAGATTAAATTATAATACTGCAACATTTATTTTGAGCATCAGCAAAAGCATTTTGTTTCAGGGAACATTGACCATTTAAACTGACCATTTTTCGTTGGCTTGGCACTTCATTCTACACTATGCCTCAATCAAATCTCTGCTTTTCAATACATAGCGACAGGGTCAAACAGTGTGGAAACAGGCCCTTCAGCGTGGGTGCCCACACCAACTAACATGCCCCATCTACACTAGTCCCTGCTGCCTGCGTCTGTTTCCTCTACACCGTTCCTATCCACGTACCTGTCTAAATACTTGTTCAACATTGAGATAGTCCCTGTCTCATCTACCTCCTCCGGCAGCTCGTTCCATACACCCACCACCTTTGGGGAGAAAAGTAGCTCCTTAGGTTTTGAATAAATCTTTCCCCCTCATCTTAGATCTATGTCCCCTGGTTCGCGATTCCCCTACTCTGGGCAAAAATACATTTACCCGATCTATTCCAACTTTGTGAAATTGGCATACAGTCAGAATGGTTTGTAATATTATCTGCCTTTGTTCCGCAGTCATGGGAATGAACAGGACTTTGGAACAAAGACAGATTATGTTACAAACCACCTCAATTTTAAAGAAAAATTACTTTCATGTGATATTGCCATAATGGATATCCTGAAACCATTTGTCAGCACTAAATATCGTGGATAAACACAGTAAATTTACAGATTCATACAATCGCAGAAAACAAATCTGGCAGTAAACCCCAAAAAGGTAACCAATACAGAAAGTGGGTTAAATAGCCAAGCAAATCTGTTTAAACAGCAAAGGAAATATACATCAAATACTACGAGAGGTCAAAAGAACGGTTAAGAACTGGACCATTCTCACCAACGTTGCTACCTATTAAATGGGTATATTCATGCGATAGGAGCACAATTAGGCCATTCGGCCCATCAAATCAACCCCACCATTCAATCATGGCTGATCTATCTCTCCCTCCAAACCCCATTCTACTGCCTTCTCCCCATAACCCCTGACACCCACAATAATCAAGAATCTATCAATCTTTGCTGCAAAAATATCTATTGACGGCCCCGACAGCAATGAATTCCATAGATTCACCACCCTTTGCTTTGAAGCTTTAACCAATGTGGGCCTCAAGGTTAAAATAATGACAAAGATAGACACTTTGAGAAAAGCCCCTGTCCCACGTGTCCTTGGCAGGGTAATTGCGCGACCTCGTGGTCGCGTTGAGGCGCGATGGTCCTGCGAAGGTCGCATGTGACTTTTTGCGTCCGCACAGCCGTCTGGAGAGCGTGACGTCATTTGAAGATGGACACAAAATGCAGGAGTAACTCAGCGGGACCGGCAGCATCTCTGGAGAGAAGGAATGGATGACGTCTCGGGTCAAGACCCTTCTTTCAGACTGAAGTCCCGCTGAGTTACTCCTGCATTTTGTGTCTATCTTCAATTTTCTTGGCCCCGCTCTGGGAGTAGAAGTGGGGGCGGATTGGGACCGCAACGGCCGTGAGCCCCAGGCCGAGCTCAGCGATCGTTTGCCTGCTTCTGCTGCTGTTGGAGGTGAGACGTTGCGTCTCGCCAGGGTCTTGGGCCTGTCCCACTTTGGCTGTCAGTTACGCGACAGGCCGGTGACGCGCGAAGATTTCATTCGCTACAAAATTTCGGAACCGTGCACAAGTCCATGCCCCTCCGCGCTTCTCAGTGGGACCGGCCCCGCGCGCCTCAACGCGACGACGTGGTTGCGTAATTTGCGTGCCAAGGACACGCAAGTGGGACAGGCCCTTAACTCAGCGGGTCAGGCAGCATCTCAGGAGAAAAAGGATAAGTGACATTTTGGGTCCGGACCCTTCTTCAGACTGAAGGTAGGGGGTGGGAGCAGGAGGTGAAGAGCTGGAGGTGAGAAAAGACCAGGACCACAATTGACCTTAGGCAGGGCGTTGCCTGGTTCAGATTCAGATTCAGGGCGTTGCCTGGTAAGTCCATTGTTGGTAACGGAAGGTAAGAACTCAAGAGAAACAATGTGGAAAACAGTGAAACTGGAAGAACGACCAGGAAGATGCTGCCTGACGAGTAACTCGATGAGTTCCTCCAGCACTTTGTATCTATCTTTGGTATAAACTAGCTTCTGCAACTCTTTGTTTCTATAAAATAATGACAAGATGGGGACTGTCTGGAACATGGAGCCAAGCATGAAAAATGAAGTTATTATTCAAACCAGCCATTTGATAACTAAATAGATAATAAAAATAACTTTATTTGTACAGCACTTTTCATACAATTGAATGCAACCCAAAGTGCTTTCCACAAAAACACAGGTCTAAATAAAAATACAATTTAAAACAGTAAGGAGACAGTTAATAACATAAAAAGCACAGATTTATAAAAAATAAAAAACTGAGTGTAAAAGGACAAAAAACAAAACACTGAGGTCAAATACAACCCCATATACTATATGAGCACACAATTTGCTGAAGGGCAAGCTGAGATAAATATCATAACATATCCTAAATATCAGGCTTTCCACACTACCACCTGGTGACGTGCAGGCAGCCATGCTAGTTAGTTCAATATATGATTCCGAGCCTGCAGTACACATTTGGATGGTTTCTGTATGTATCCAAACTAAAGTACTTGTTATGATATATAATGGCTCTGTATCATTAGTACTTTGCACATGGTTAAGCTATCTTTGCCTTGTTAATTCTTGCCTGGGCTGACTGGGAGATAAGGCCTGAGTGCTCCCAAGCTGACCTTGTAATGCCATCTGCTGCTGCCTTTGGTCAAGTTTGCCATGGATTCAAGAGGCGTAACCATTTCTGGGGATGCTGTGGATCCCGACCTAACAGAGATCAGACCAAAGCAGCCCAGAAATTTGCTGTGAGCAGAGCCCGTCAGACTTGTCCGATAGCAGCATGGACGAGAGGCCAAAAGTCGATGAAATGTGTACTGCAGGCTCCGAATCATATATTGAACTAACTAGCATGGCTGCCCGCATGTCACCAGGTGGTGGTGTGGAAAACCTGACATGGATTATGGATCAGGTCATCAGCAGCAAAACCAGACACGGATCAAATCAGCAATACTGTTTGATCTACACAAGAGAATAAAGGTAATTTTCACAATGTCAGCAGAAGTAGTAAAGTCAGTTAAAAGTTTTTAGCGACCGTTTCAAAATGTTAACTGAATGGGCGTCTCTCGTAGCCCTGGGTAAGGTATTCCACAGCTTGGGAGCGTAATGGAAAAAGGCTGCTTCACCAATTTTCTTACTGCTGCGGCATTGAGAGGCTAACTGGTCAGCATCAGAAGACCTGAGCGCTCAAGTAGGGGCATCGGGACGGAGAGACTCTGTAAAATATGCTGCTCCTAAGCCATTTAGGGCTTCATGGACAAGGAGGAGAAATTTATAGTATATCCTGGCTCTCACAGGGAGCCAATGAAGAAAGTATAATACTGAGGTGATATGTTCCCTTTTCTTGGTATTTGTTAAAAGCCAGGCTGCAGCATTTTGAATGAGCTGTAGCTTGTTGGTGGATTTAAGGCAGACCGGTAAATAAGGCATTACAGTGGGCAACTTTAACTCTTATGGTTTTATGGCTAGGTTGTTGGTCCAAAAGATCAAAGTTGAAAGGATTTGGGGCAGCACAATGGCGCAGCAGTAGAGCTGCTGCCTTACAGCGCCAGAGACCCGGGTTCGATCCCGACTACAGCTGCTGACTGTACAGAGTTTGTACGTTCTCCCTGTGACCGCATGGGTTTTCTCCAGGTGTTCCGGTTTCATCCCACACATGTAGGTTTGTATTAATTGGCTTTGGTAAAATTGTAAATTGTCCCTAGTGTGTAGGAATGTGCTGGTGTACAGGATGATCGCTGATCAGCACAGACTCAGTGGGCTGAAAAGGGCATGTTTCTGTGCTGTATGTTTAAAGTCTAAAAGTACATTGTACATTCGTAACACATTCCTAAACTGGCAGATGCTGCTTTATAAAGTACATTCAAATACTTTGCCCAAGATGATGCTCCACTGGACATAACGCAGCTAAAGCTACAATGTATTTAGATAATAGGATCGAAAGAGAAAAGTACACTTGCAGTAAGACAATAATTGTTTGTGTAATTACACCTTCGTTACAGCAAGCAACCAAACAAGAAGAGACAGCCTCCAGAACAATGCGTCACTGCAAAGTAAACACTTCTGAATAAAAGATTCTACATGACAATAGTTGTAAAATGTTCCAAAAATAATAGATACCAGGCACACCTAACTGCAAAAAATGTTTTCATGCCAAGTGCTAAAAATGGATTTTATGACATTTCAAACAAAACTATAATATTGTGTACCTATAATATACTACTGTTTACTCCCTCAATAGGAAGAATGTCCTTCCTCAAATTAGGGAACCAAAACTGCACACAATACTCTATGTGCGGTCTAACCAGGGATCTGTACAACTGCAGCAGGACCTCCTGGCTCCTAAACTCAAATCCTATCGCTATGAAGATCTGGGAGTAAACACACGCAGGTCACGGGGAGAACGTACAAACTCTGTACAGACAGCACCCGCAGTCAAGACTGAATACAGATCTCTGGCACTGTAAGGCAGTACCTCCACACCACTGTGCCGCCGAAAGCAGTTGTTTCTTTTAGTTTAGTTTTAGCGAGGAAACATGCTCTTCAGCCCACCGAGTCCTCGCCGACCAGCGAACACCGCACATAAACAATATCCTACACACTAGGAACAATTTATAATTTTACTGAAGCCAATTAACCTCAAAACCTGTACGTCTTTGGGTGAGAGAGGCAACACGATTACCCGGAGAAAACCCATGCAGGTCACGGGGAGAACGTCCAAACTCCGCACAGAGAAGCACCTGTAGTCAGGATTGAACCCGAGTCTCTGGCGCTGCAAGGCAGGAACTCTACCGCTGCATCACCGTGCTGCTTATGGGGGTAATAGGTACAAGTATAGGTTGGACAGATTTGGATTGTTTTCTCTGGAACGCTGGACGTTGAATGATGACCCGATAGAAGTACATAAAGTTACAAGAGGCATAGCTAAGGTAGACAATCATAACCCTTTTCCTCGGGTGGAAATGTCAAGCACTAGAGGGCATAGCTTTAAGGTAAGAGTATGTTTATAGAAGATGTGTAAGGCAAGATCCTGAGGGTGGTGGGTATGTGCTGTGGTGGTGGAGGCAGATTCAATAATGGTGTTTAGGAGTATTTTATATAGGCACATGGATTGAATGGAATCCAATACTTTATATGCAGGGAACAGAGAGATATAGATCACGTGCAGACAAAGGAAAGTCGTTTATTTCAGACCTGTCACCAAAAATGAAAACACTTAGATCAGATGGCATTGATAGAAAGAGAAACAGAGGTATAATGTTCCTATGTCAGAAAAGGAAATGCAGACCAAGAGATGTATAATATTATAAGAGATCATATGTGATTGGTGGGCCAAAGGGCCTGTTCCCCCTCTGCATCTCTAAAGTTTAAAGTCAACTATCCCTGTGTCTTGACTGATGATGTTGATCTGCTGAGTTCCTCCAACAGTTTGTTTTATTTGATACCATAAGGGAACTGGCCTGATATTTTGTCATACGAAGACACAAAATGCTGGAGTAACTCAGCGGGCGAGGCAGCATCTATGGAGAGAAGGAATTGGCGACGTTTCGAGTCGAGACCCGTCTCATACATTTTTCCATTTTTTCCTATTGCCGAGAAATAGAAGTTGCTTTGAAAATACAAATGAGCAAAATCACCTCAACTTGCTCTGGGATGTAATTAAAACCCAGCACAGAAAATACAAGCACTTTAGCACTTTCCACTGTACCTTGTCCCTTTTCGAAAATGGCAGCTATACTTTGGATAATCATACAGTTCTGTCATTCTTGCTTTAAACTTCCCTCTGACTGGGCACTTCTCCAAAAATGGCAATGTCAGTTTATTCTGAGCTTCCACATAACACTAGAACAATTGGACCAAAAGAGAATGTGAAATAAGATGGATTAGACAAAGGAGTGAACAAAATACAACTTGCACTATTGACCATATTTTACTGTCATTCTTTATAAACAATAATACCTCGTTTGTTCATTACATTCGCAAATTACAGATCAGAGCTATTGATGGCCTAATTTATGTACGTTTAACATTTTAAATAGAATTTGAAATTATGCTGTGGCCAATTAAACATTCAAAAGAACGTCATATTATCGTAAAATAATAACAATTCAGGCTCAATATTTTGCATTAAATATTTAACACTTCAGGAAAAAAATTCCATATTAGAGTCGCATTTAGTCCACGACTAGCAAACAAATACACAGGATCAACACAAACATATTTGATCTATATATCATTGAATCATAGATAGAGCCATGGAGTGATACAGTGTGGAAACAGGCGCTCCAGCCCAACTCGCCCACACCGGCCAACATGTCCCACGTGCCCGCATTTGGTCCATATCCCTCCAAACCCGTCCTATCCATGTACCTGTCTAACTGTTTCTCAAATGTTGTGTTAGTCCCTGCCTCAACTACTTCCTTTGGCAGCTTGTTCCATACACCCACCACCCTTTGTGTGAAAAAGTCACTCCTCAGATGCCAATTAAATCTTTTCCCCTTCTGTTTAAATCTATGTCCTCTGGTCCTCGATTCATCTAGTCTGGGCAAGGGACTATATGCATCTACCCGATCTATTCCTCTCATGGTTTTATACACCTCCATAAGATCACCCCTCATCCTCCTGCGCTCCAAAGAACAGTCCCAGCCTACTCAATGTCTCCCAATAGCTCAGACCCTCGAGTCCTGGCAACATCCTCGTAAATACTTTCTAAATACCTTAGCACAGTACCTCACAAATGCAAAACATTACATACTAAACAGATTTAGTCTAGGTTATTGTCACATGGTACAGTGTACCAGGTACAGTGAAACCATTTGATTAACAGTGAAGAGCAGATTAATTTGACAATATTTTTAAAAAGAAATAAAACATACAAATGTAACTGTGACAAGTTAAACATTTAAAAGCAAATAGGGGCAATGTAAAGCATACGAGATCAACAGTAGAAATCTCTCGGATTGATTAAATTATGGTCATAGAGTGAATTGAATTGAAATTTAAAAATATAGTAATATGCTGCATGGTTTTTAGTAGAATAACGATTCACATAAACACAGTAGTTACAACACCAAAGCATCAAAAAAAATCAGCGCCTCTACTTCCTGAGAAGATTACGGAGAGTTGGTTTGTCAAGGAGGACTCTCTCTAACTTCTACAGCTGCACAGTAGAGAGCATGTTGACCGGTTGCATCGTGGCTTGGTTCGGCAACTTGAGTGCCCTGGAGCAGAAAAGACTATATAAAGTAGTAAACACTGCCCAGTTCATCATCGGCTCTGGCCACACTTCCATCGAGGGGATCTATCGCAGTCGCTGCCTCAAAAAGGCTGGCAGTATCATTAAGGACCCACATCATCCTGGCCACACACTCATCTCCCCGCTACCTTCAGGTAGAAAGTATAGGAGTCTGAAGACTGCAACAACCAGGTTCAGGAATAGCTACTTCCCCACAGCCATCAGGATATTAAACTAAACTCAAACAAAACTCTGAACATTAATAGCCCATTATCTATTTATTTGCACTATCAGTTTATTTATTCATGTGTGTATATATTTATATAATGGTATATGGACACACTGATCTGTTCTGTAGTCATGCCTACTATGTTCTGCAGTAGCAAAGCAAGAATTTCAAGCCATTGAAGCAAAGCAAGAATTGTCCTATCAGGGACACATGACAATAAACTCTCTTGAATCTTGACATATTAGAAACATAGAAATTAGGTGCAGGAGTAGGCCATTCGGCCCTTCGAGCCTGCACCGCCATTCAATATGATCATGGCTGATCATCCAACTCAGTATCCCGCACCTGCCTTCTCTCCATACCCTCTGATCCCTTTAGCCACAAGGGCCACATCTAACTCCCTCTTAAATATAGCCAATGAACTGGCCTCAACTACCCTCGGTGGCAGAGAGTTCCAGAGATTCACCACTCTCTGTGTGAAAAAAGTTTTTCTCATCTCGGTTTTAAAGGATTTCCCCCTTATCCTTAAGCTGTGACCCCTTGTCCTGGACTTCCCCAACATCGGGAACAATCTTCCTGCATCTAGCCTGTCCAACCCCTTAAGAATTTTGTAAGTTTCTATAAGATCCCCCGTCAATTTCCTACATTCTAGAGTATAAACCAAGTCTATCCTGTCTTTCTTCATAAGACAGTCCTGACATCCCAGGAATCAGTCTGGTGAATCTTCTCTGCACTCCCTCTATGGCAATAATGTTCTTCCTCAGATTTGGAGACCAGAACTGTACGCAATACTCCAGGAGTGGTCTCACCAAGACCCTGTACAACTGCAGTAGAACCTCCCTGCTCCTATACTCAAATCCTTTTGCAATGAAAGCTAACATACCATTCGCTTTCTTCACTGCCTGCTGCACCTGCATGCCTACTTTCAATGACTGGTGTACCATGACACCCAGGTCTCGCTGTATCTCCCCTTTTCCTAATCGGCCACCATTTAGATAATAGTCTGCTTTCCTGTTTTTGCCACCAAAATGGATAACCTCACATTTGCAGAGAGATGTAGAACAAATGAATGAAAGATATGCACAAAAGTAATGATGATGAAGGAAACGGGCCATTGTTAGCTGTGGGCTGGGTGAGAACGGGAACTTGGTGCAACTTGGGAGGGGGAGGGACGGAGGGAGGAGTGCAGGGGTTACTTGAAGTTAGAGAAATCAATATTGTTTACTCTAACTTCAAGTAACCCCTGCACTCCCTCTCTCGATCCCTCCCCCACCCAAGTTACACCAGCTTCCCGTTCTCACCGAGGAAACAGCTAACAATGGCCCGTTCTACATCACTGTCTTGTTTCCCTTTCCCCTGAAGAATCTGAAGAAGGGTGTTGACCCGAAACGTCACCCATTCCTTCTCTGCAGAGATGCTGCCTGTCCCGCTGAGTTATTCCTGCATTCTGTGTCTATCTTCGGTTTAAACCAGCATCTGCAGTTCGTTCCTACACATTCAACATATTGCATGCCAGGGTTTGACCTACCTCTCCTCTCTTCCAGCTTTCTTCCCTTCCCCACTAGAATAAAGGGTCTTGACCCAAAACGTCGCCTATCTATGTTCTCCAGAGATGCTGCCTGACCCGTTGAGTTACTCCAGCACTTTGTGTTATAAGATGTGTATCTTGATCGTCTGATCAAGTCCATAAAATTTAAAATGGATCTAATCATAAATAATAATTTAAGCTTGGGAGTTCAAATGAGCACATTGCACAGGCATGGCTCACCCCCAAAATATCGAGTCTCTGATCTTAACTGCGGATTTTAAAAAAAGTACAAAAAGTTCCAGCAGAAGAAATTAGCATATTAATTCTGAAGAGGGAGGTCTGAAGAAGGGTCGCGACCCAAAATGACACCCATTCCTTCTCTCCTGAGTTGCTGCCTGTCCTGCTGAGTTACTCCAGCATTTTGCATCTAACATCAGTGTAAACCAGCATCTGCAGTTCCTTCCTACACGTATTAATTCTTAAAATGTTTGTATGAAATGTTTTGCTCCTACTTTGGAGAATGCTTTGATTGAAACAGTTAGTCATTTGTTCTGCAATATGTTTGACCTTATTTAAACCCCAGATATTTAATTACAAAAGAGAAAAGCAAACTTGCTATTACATCAGTTCAATACGTCAAACTGGCAAGATAGTTGTGTGTGGGTTACAGCTGATGCGTGATCCAGAAAGGGAAATGGATGGAGTCCAATATATACAGAATACGAAATAAACCAAAAAACATTGGCACAGCGGTAGCGTTGCTCCCTTACAGCGCCAGAGACCTGCGTTTGATCCTGACTATGGGTGCTGTCTGTACAAAGTTTGTGCATTCTCCCCATGACCCACGTGGGTTTTCTCCGGGAAGCTTTGGTTTCCTCCCACACTCCAATGACATACAGATTTGTAGGCCAATTGTCTTGATATAGATTTAAATTGTCCCTAGTGTGGGTAGGATAGTGTTAGTGTGTAGGGATTGCTGGTCGGTGTGGACTTGGTTGGCTGAAGGGCCTGGTTCTGCAGTGTATCTCTAAACTAAACTAATGAATTTAACCCAGCGTGTTTGTGCTGGTAGGTTACACAAAAAAGCTGGAGAAACTCAGCGGGTGCAGCAGCATCTATGGAGCGAAGGAAATAGGCAACGTTTCGGGCTGAGACCCTTCTTCAGACGTTGTTTGTGCTGGTACATTGGTAGAATTATCCAATTAGTTTTAGTCCCTCAATCTTCATCTGGAACCCAGACATATCATTCAATTCTATTTTAAGCATCTTTAAAATGGCTTTGAACACTTTTCCAGGAACTGTAAACCTTAATTTCAATATGATGAATCTAAATTTAGTTTTTTTCTTTCCTCAAGAATAAACATAAATCTAAAATGCAAACTTACACAAACTATATATTCAATAATTATTGTATTTAAATGTTTTAACGGTCTACATTGTCACATGTACCATACAGCTCAGCATGACTATCCCAGTGGTGCATAAACAAAATCTCTCGGTTAGTACAGATGTACAGAACAGCTCCATATGGTCCATATGCAAGAGCGGCCATTTTACAGTCCCAGCCGCAGCTGGCCAAAGGCCTGTTGCAGCCGTCGCCTCCATTTTGATCGTCCTGCAAACCAATGTCCCTCTCCACGCAGGTCTTGTACACACCCGTCTTTCATTATTTATAAATCCTTTTAGGAATGTATTAAAAAATGATAATTTATTTACCTTAGTCTCATCACTATCAGGATTTTCCAGCCATCTATAGGGGTCAGCAATTTTACAGCCATGATAGTCATCACTCTGTCAACAGATAATAACAATAATGAATGAAATAAATCCTCATTCTGGCACTTTAATTTTGCATTCTTGTAGAGTCATAGATTCATACCACATGGAACCATGCCTTTCAGCCCACGCCGACCAACATGCCAAATCTACACCCGATCCACATGCCTGCATTTGGCCCATATATCCCTCTAAACCTGTCCTATCAATGTACCTGTCTAAATGTTTCTTAAATGCATTTTGTTGTCTCTGTACTGTACACTGACAATGACAATTAAAATTGAATCTGAATCTGAATCTAAATGTTGCAATACTACCTGCCTTAACTACCTCCTCCAGCAGCTCGTTCCTTATACCCACCACCCTTTGTGTAAAATAGTTTGTTTCAGTTTAATTTCATGTAACGTGTACCGAGGTACAGTGAAAAGCTTTTGTTGCGTGCTAACAAGCCAGCAGAAAGACAAGACATGATTACAATCGAGCCATTCGCAGTGTACAGATACATGATTAGGGAGTCACTTTCAGTGAGAAATGTTGCTGTAGGAGTAGAGATTTAAAAGTGAGGAGCAATTGTAATATGTGATTGTAGATCTGCATCTGTGGTTAGCGCACAGATAGTCGCCTGGGTTGAGTGCCATCTTGGAAGCAACCCCTCAGGTTCCAATTAAATCTCTCCCCCCCGCCCCTCACCTTAAACCTATGTCCTCTGGTTCTCGATTACCCTACTCTGGACATAGAAACATAGAAAATAGGTGCAGGAGTAGGCCATTCGGCCCTTCGAGACTGCACCGCCATTCAATATGATCATGGCTGATCATCCAACTCAGTATCCTGTACCTGCCTTCTCTCCATACCCCCTGATCCCTATAGTCACAAGGGCCACATCGAACTCCCTCTGAAATATAGCCAAAGAACTGGCCTCAACTACCTCTGTGGCAGAGAATTCCAGAGATTCACCACTCTCTGTGGACAAGTGTCTACCCGATCTATTCCTCTCACGATTTTGTTTCTTTAAAATGATTTTTTGCTGATCTAATAATTCTACACAGACACTTACTGATTTTGCAAATCAAAGCTTTTACAACATCTGTAATATTCAGATACACTCACATTTTTGTAAAAATATTTTCAGTGTGGACTGCATAAAATGTAGTAAGCATCAACCTAGCAATTTACATAAAAAGAGTTCCTGGATTTCACACCAATGCCTGTGGTGAAAGTAAAGTTTGCTCCATTTATTCACCCATTTCTTTTCTCCTCTATACTTCCGCCACTACTACCCCCTTCTTGTCAGGGACTAATCCACATCAAGAGATGCCATTTCTCCACCTTGGAGACACGGCCCAGAAAGTTAATGGATTAGGTATAATTTAAATATGAACGATAAATTAGTCATATAATTATACAGCACGGAAACAGGCCAGCTTGCCCACACCGACCAACATGCCCCATCTACACTAGTTTAGTTTATAGATACAGCGCAGCCCGAGTGAGCGCCAACCAGCGATCCCCACACACTAACACTATCCTACACACTAGGGACAATTTTCATTTACATCAAGCCAATTAACCTACAAACCTGGACGCCTTTGGAGATGTACTGGCCTGCCTCCTGCCCATATCCCTCCAAACCTATCCTATCCATGTAGTTAAGATAGACACAAAAAGCTGGAGCAACTCAGCAGGTCAAGCAGCATTTCTGCAGAAAAGGAACAGGTGGCATTTTGGGTCGAGACCCTTCAAACTCTGCAGTTCATCCCATCTGTATCCATGTAGCTGTCTAAATGTCTCTTAAATATTGTGATAGTACCTATTGATTAATAGTCTGAAGAAGGGTCTCGACCCAAAACATCGCCTATTTCCTTCACTCCATAGATGCTGCCTCACCCGCTGAGTTTCTCCAGCATTTTTGTCTACCTATTGATTACATTAATTAGTTACCATATATGAGTTTGCAAATTAAAGACATGTTTTTTTCCCATGTATTATGGTTGCTTTCAGTTACATTAGAAATTTGCAAGGATATGTTTAAAGCTACAGGAAAAAAAGGTTTTTCAATGATGGTTCAAACAGTATCACAGTCAATTTCTGCCTCAACTATAATGGATGCACTTAGATCTCTGCAATTGGTTTTGATTTGATGCACTGAATTAGTTATCTATTTTCATTGTTGACAAACCAATAGTGTTCTGAAGCCTGGCAGATCTTTCTAATAGTCACTCCAGGAACAAGATGATAGTTTGAAAGCTCAGCGTGCCAATGTTCAACGGTGATATTTTCTTACATGTAATCAGTGGGAGATAACATCTAACAATCCTATCAAGTTACAAGGATATGTGTAGGGAAGAACTGCAGATGCTGGTTTAAACCCAAGACGGACACAAAAAGCTGGAGTAACTCAGCGGGACAGGCAACATCTCTGGAGAAAAGGGATAGGTGATGTTTCAGTTCGAGACCCTCTAGACTGAGAGTCAGGGGAAAGAGGAACAAGAAATATAGACTGTACAGGAGCAATCGCAGAGGGCGTGCAGCATGATGTGTTATGTGTGTTATGATTGTGTTTATAGTTTGTTTGGTTGTTTGTCTTTTGCACAAAAGTCCGCGAGCATTGCCACTTTCATTTCACTGCACATCTCGTATGTGTATGTGACAAATAAACTTGACTTGACTTGCATGAGTGTTGCAGAGCTCTCGTTGGAGAGAGAACTTCTTCAAAGTAGGCATACCTTGAGGATATTTTGCAGTTGAGCAGACAAAATGTGTAGGGAGGAACTGCAGACAAGAGCAACACTCTCTGTTGCTGTACCCACTCTGTGATTTCTCCTAAGTGCCATCTATATCTCTTGTTCTGACTCAGTTTGAATAAGGGTCTCTACCCGAAATGTCACCTATTCTTCAGAGATGCTGCCTGACCTCCTGAGTTACTCCAGCTTTTTGTGTCTGTCTTAAGTTACAAGGATAGATTGTTTACGAGAAAGGTCTGCTACTGCCTTGCCATGGTGGATTGTGGACATGCAATTAACAAGCACCCTTGGTTCCAGAGCCTTTCTGGATTATTCGTTTTGCCAGATCAACAAAAGTCTTGGCCTCCGAGATATCGACCCGCTATATCGGCCTTGACATTGGCTATGGGTGCGGTTCTGCCGGCTCCGGCCATACGGGAGTCACAGAGCCCCGAACGCAGGGGGCAAATTTGACCCGCTGATCTGTGTGGAAAATCCCGATCGGAACAATCGCCTCATTCAGCCTAAGCGCCACATTTTATGGGGGGGGAGGGGGGACGGAGTTGCACAGGGGGATGGGGGGGATTTAAAGTGCTCTCTGTCATTTTGTCCAGATTAAAGAAACAACCAGTTACTGGAAAATGGATGATGGACCTATAGATTATCTTTGAGTAAAACACAAAGCAAAGTATATACTGGATATCTATTATGCTTGCAGAAGATAGCAAACATTTTGAGCAATCCAATTTTTTCATGAACTGAAAATCATGAGAATATTTGAGGTCCAGCTCCTAGCAGCATGGTGCGCTGACAATAACCTGGCCCTTAACTCCAAGAAGACCAAGGAGCTCACTGTAGACTTCAGAAAGTCTAGGGGCGGCACGCACACCCCCATCCACATTAACGGAACGGAGGTGGTACGTGTTTCCAGCTTCAGGTGTCTGGGGGTCAACATCTCCGATGACCTCTCTTGGACCCAGAATACCTCAACTCTGGTCAAGAAGGCTCACCAGCGTCTCTTATTCCTGAGGAGACTGAAGAAGGTCCATCTGTCTCCTCAGATTCTGGTGAACTTCACCATCGAGTGCATCCTTACCAACTGCTCTGTCTCCGACCGGAAAGCAATGCAGAGGGTGGTGAAAATTGCCCAACGCATCACCGGTTCCTCACTCCCCTCCATTGAGTCTGTCCAAAGCAAGCGATGTCTGCGAAGGGCACTCAGCATCGTCAAGGACTGCTCTCACCCCAACCACAGGCTGTTTACCCTCCTACCATCCTGGAAGCGCTATAGGTCTTTCCGTTGCCGGACCAGCAACAGTTTCTTCCCTGCGGCTGTTACATTACTCAACACTGTACCTCGGTGATTTCCAATCACCCCCCCCCCCCGGACACTGCTTCCACCAGGAAAAAAAATAATTGCACTACTATGACTGTATACACGTAAATATATTTATTATTGCTCATATTCTATGTGCAATGAAAAGCTTTTGTGCCGTGCTATCCCGTCAGTGGAAAGATGATTACAATCGAGCCATTTACAGTGAATCGATATATAAGGGAATAACCTTTAGTGCAAGGTAAAGTCTGACCAAGGATTGTCCGAGGGTCAACAATAAGGAAGATAGTAGTTCAGCTGATTGAAGCTTATCGGCCTATTGGGCATTCATAGGTTTGACCAGAAGCAACAATTTTACGTCCATAACTTTGGCTTGTCTGTCGCTTCTGATCATTATTCCAAATTATATTTTCAATTTGCATTTCAGATTTCTAGTTATTATTCCTATTTTAATTATTCCCTGGATACTTCCTTTTTATAGAGTCTGAAGAAGGGTCCCGACCCGAAACATCACCCATTCCTTCTATCCAGAGATGGTGCCTGTCCCGCTGAGTTACTCCAGCATTTTGTGTCTACTTTCCTTTTTATGTTGCTCCCTTCTACGTGATACGATTAATGTTTTTCATGTCTTTATTTTCAATAAGGACAAATCTTTGAAATAGTAACTGCCCACTATTGCTGAATGGCTATATTCAAATCTTTCTGGATTTGTTCCAAAAATCCACCACTAGTTGTGCACGTTTTTGGAGCCCAGCACAGTCTGACGTTATTCAATTAGATCATTTTTTAATCAAACTTTTGCGACATCTACCTGCCTTTGATACATATTTCTAAACATCATCCCAGCTTCCTTTGAAGGCTCAGGAAGTTGGGCATGTCCCCAACAACTCTCACCAACATCTACAGATGTGCGTTTTATCAGGATACATCACAGCATGGTTTGGGACCAGCTCCGTCCAAGACCGCAGGAAATTGCAGAAAAAGCCCCGACCATCACACAAATCAACGTCCCTGCCATTGACTTCATTGACGCCGCACTCTTCCTCGGCAAGGCCACCAGCATAATCGCACTCCCTCTTCTCCCCTCTCCCATGGGGGGAAAAAGGCATAGACGTGTGAAAACACGCATCTCCAGAGTCAGGGACAGCTTCTTCCCAGCTGTTATCAAGCAAGTGAATCATACTGCCAACAACAAGAGCGGTCCTGAGCAGCTATCTACCACATTGGAGACCCTCGGACTATCTTCTATTGTACTTTACAGGACTTTATCTTGCACTAAATCCTATTCATGTTATTCCCTTGATCCTGTATCTGTACACTGTGAGTGGCTGGATTGTAATCATGTATTGTCTTTCTGCTGACTGTTCAGCACGCAACAAAAGCTGTTCAATGTACCTCGGTACATGTGACAATAAACTAAGCTAAAACAAAAATCAACCATGTCTTGTACATTTTTCGTCACCAGCTTCCTTAGTCCAACAAAAGAGATGCTCCCAGATTTCACTCCTGAATAATCAAGCTCTAATTTGGTCTGGATCTGCCGATTAAATTAAATTTCCCCGTTCTTTATCAAATACTTTTGTCATTCGAAAGAGCCCATGAGGTACCCAGAACTATTTTAGTTTAGTTTATTATTGTCGTGTGTCTAAGGTACAGTGAAAAGCCTTTTGTTATGTGCTATCCAGTCAGCGAAAAGACTATACATAATTACAATGAAGCCATCCACAGTACACTTGCAGGATAAAGGGTGTCATATTTAATGCAAGATAAAGTCCAGTCTGATTAAAGATGGTTTGAAGGTCTCCAATTAGACGGGAGGTCAGGACCACTCACAAGCCATCAGCACCTAAGTTAAAGAGAAAGGTTCAACAAGTTAGGTCTTTATTCTTTGGAGCGCAGAAGGTTAAGGGGGAACTTGATAGAGGTCTTATGAGAGGGCTAGACGTGGATAAGCTTTTTCCATTGACGTGGATAAGCTTTTTCCATTGAGAGTAGGGAAGATTCAAACAAGAGGACATGATTTGAGAATTAAGGGACAGAAGTTTAGGGGTAACATGAGGGGGAACTTCTTTACTCAGAGAGTGGTAGCTGTGTGGAATGAGCTTCCAGTGAAAGTGGTGGAGGTAGGTTCGATTTTATCATTTAAAAATAAATTGGATAGGTATATGGACGGAAAAGGAATGGAGGGTTATAGATCTTATAGAAACTTACAAAATTCTTAAGGGGTTGGACAGGCTAGATGCAGGAAGATTATTCCCGATGTTGGGGAAAGCCCAGAACAAGGGGTCACAGTTTAAGGATAAGAGGGAAATCTTTTAGGACCGAGATGAGAAAATCATTTTTTACACAGAGAGTGGTGAATCTGTGGAATTCTCTGCCACAGAAGGTAGTTGAGGCCAGTTCATTGGCTATATTTAAGAGGGAGTTAGATGTGGCCCTTGTGGATAAAGGGATCAGGGGGTATGGAGAGAAGGCAGGGATGGGATACTGAGTTGGATGTTCAGCCATGATCATATCGAATGGCGGTGCAGGCTCGAAGGGCTGAATGGCCTACTCCTGCACCTATTTTCTATTTTTCTATGTTATGGTCGAGTGCAGGTAGATGGGACTAGGTGGGAGTAAGTGTTTGGCACGGACTAGAAGGGCCGAGATGGCCTGTTTCCGTGCTGTAATTGTTATATGGTTATATATAAGCTAGTGAGAGGATTTCAGTTGCCTGATAACAGCTGGTGAAAAACTGTCCCTTGAATCCAGAGGTGTGTGTTTTTACACTGTTGTACCTCTTGCCTGAAGGGAGAGGGAAGAACTGAATGCAGTACTTCAAAAAAGGGGCAGAAGTGAAAGACAATATTCTCTGAATGAAACATCACCTATCCATGTTCTCTAGAGATGCTGCCTGACTGCCTGTTACTCCAGCACTCTGTGTCCTTTTGTGTGTTAACCAGTTTCTACAGTTCCTTGCCTCTACAATATTCTCCCCCTTGAATTCCAAGCCCCTTGAGATAAAGTCCATTACCAAATTAGCTGTTTTGCTTGTTATTTGCACCTGTGCACTAGCTTCTGCCGATTTATTTTCACTTTTTCGTCTCTCTGGTTCTTCCTGATTCCCAGTTTATGACATATAGATTCTTATTTCTTACCATAATTAAAAGTTAAACATCCCAAACATCAGAATTCATCTTACCCTCCAACAAACACCCAGGTCGCCGTAACCCTGTTAACAACATCCCAGCCCCTCCAGGTCAGGTTTCCGAGTCATCTCCGTGTCAGCTTCAACCCTACCCGCCCTCATGGCTCTCACCTCTCCCTCACAAAGATTTCAACACTCTGGAGAAAACACTCCTGAATTACAAGAAAGCCTCTTAACCTGCGTCCCTCAAAATACAAGATTTTCCCCCCACAAATCTTCCACAGCCCCCAAACACCCAACCGCTATTTGCCCAGTGCCACCCCACCACATTCCCCGCACCAACCCCGGGGGAACACAAGAGTCAGGGTAATGTGGGGAGGGGGTTGGGGCAAGGGTTAAGGGTGGAAGCGGTGAGGGACATTGGTGGGAGTGCGGAATTGAAGATGGGGGATAGAGAGGGGGAGGAGTTGGGGTGGGGGGGGGGATGGGGTTGGGGTGGGGGGGGATGAGGTGGGGGGGGATGGAGGAGTGGGGTTGGGGTGGGGGTGGAGTTGGGGTTGGGGTGGGGGGATGGGATGGAGTTGGGGTGGGGGGGGGGGGGATGAAGTTGGGGGGGGGGGGGGGGGATGGAGTTGGGGTGGGGGGGGATGGGGTGGGGGATGGAGTTGGGGTGGGGGATGGGATGGAGTTGGGGTGGGGGAAGGGGGATGGAGTTGGGGTGGGGGATGGGGGGATGGAGTTGGGGTGGGGGAGGGGGGGATGGAGTTGGGGGGTGGGGGGGGGGGGGATGGAGTTGGGGTGGGGGGATGGGATGGAGTTGGGGTGGGGGATGGGATGGAGTTGGGGGTGGGGGAAGGGGGATGGAGTTGGGGGGGGGATGGGGATGGAGTTGGGGGGGGGGAGGGGGGGATGGAGTTGGGGTGGGGGGGGAGGGGGATGGAGTTGGGGTATGGGATGGAGTTGGGGTGGGGGGGATGGAGTTGGGGTGGGGGGGGGAGGGGGATGGGAGTTGGGGTATGGGATGGAGTTGGGGGGGGGGGGGATGGAGTTGGGGTGGGGGATGGGGATGGAGTTGGGGTTGGGGTGGGGGTGGAGTTGGGGTGGGGGGATGGAGTTGGGGTGGGGGGGATGGAGTTGGGGTGGGGGATGGGATGGCGTTGGGGAGGGGGATGGGGATGGAGTTGGGGTTGGGGTGGGGGTGGACTTGGGGTGGGGGATGGAGTTGGGGTGGGGTGGGGGACCTGGGAGTGGCCGGGTGGGTACTCACGGAGTTGGGGTGGGGGGCATGGGGATGGAGTCACCCGGGTGGGTGGGATGGAGTCACCGGGCGTGGGGGCGCACGTACTCACCTCAGTTGGGGTGGGGGGGCACAGGATGGAGTTGGGGTGGGTGACCACGATGGAGTTGGGGTGGGGGGATGTGGTTGGGGTGGGGGGTGGGGATGGAGTTGGGGTGGAGTTTTCGGCGCGGCCATCTGCACGGCTGCCAGAACAAAGCCGCGGTGGGTGGGTCGGGTCGGGCCCCGGGGGCGGGAGACAGACAGACAGACCCCTGTCCCCGGCCAGAACCCCGACCCTCAGCCCGGGCTGGTGCCGGTGCCGGTGCGGCCGCTGCCCCCGCCGTGTCCCCGGGTCACACTCACGCCGTCGAGCCGCTGGGCCTCCGGGTAGGGGATCGCCATTTCCTCGCCGTCAGGGAGAGCGCACCGACCCAACCGCCGCTCCGCCCAGCGTGACCGCGCACGTACACGTCACCCGGCGTGACCGCGCACGTACTCACCTCACCCGGCGTGACCGCGCACTTACACGTCACCCGGCGTGACCGCGCACGTACTCACCTCACCCGGCGTGACCGCGCACAGGTAGCGTCAACGGGCGTGACCACGCACGTAGTTGCGTCAGTGAACGTGAGCGCGCACGCCAGCCGTTGAGATCGGTTCGGGGTTACTGAAATGGCCGACGTTCCGCTTCGTTACGTACTATACGTCAGCCCATTGGATTTTGCAGGAGTGGACCATCTTGCTCCGCTCGAGTATCTTTGGGTGTGTCCGCTCACAACATCCCAACCCCCATATCCCCCCATCCCCATATCCCCCCATCCCCATATCCCCCCATCCCCATATCCCCCCATCCCCATCCCACATCCCCCCATCCCCATATCCCCCTCATCCCCATATCCCCCTCATCCCCCCATATAAGAGGGAGTTATCCCCCCATATCCCCCCATCCCCCATATCCCCCCATCCCCATATCCCCATCCCCATCCCCCATATCCCCCCATCCCCATATCCCCCCATCCCCATATCCCCCTCATCCCCATATCCCCCTCATCCCCATATCCCCCCATCCCCTACCCATTTCCCATATCCCCCATCCCCCATATCCCCCCATCCCCCCATATCCCCCCATCCCCATATCCCCCCAATCCCCATATCCCCCCCATCCCCATATCCCCCCCCCATCCCCATATCCCCCCATCCCCCATATCCCCCATCCCCATCCCCCCATCCCCCCATCCCCATATCCCCCCCCATCCCCATATCCCCCCATCCCCACATCCCCCCCCCCATCCCCCCATATCCCCCCAACCCATATATCCCCCCAACCCCATATCCCCCCAACCCATATCCCCCCCCAACCCCATATCCCCCAACCCCATATCCCCCCCATCCCCATATCCCCCCAACCCCATATCCCCCCATCCCATATCCCCCCAACCCCATATCCCCCCTCACCCCATATCCCCCCAACCCCATATCCCCCCATACCTGCCCCATCCCCATCTCCCCATCCCAATCTCTCCACATCTAACCCTATCTCTCCAACCCCATCTCTCATCAGGTCATGACAAAGGTGATAGGACCAGAATCATGCCAACTCCGCCATTCAATCGTAGCTGATCTATCTTTCCTTCTCAGCCCCATTCTTCTGCCTTCTCCCCATAACCTCTGACTCCCGCACTAATCAAGAATCTATCTATCTCTTCCTTAAATATATCCACAGACTTGGCATCCACAGATTCACCACCCTCTGACTTAAGAAATTTCTCCTCATCTCCTTCCCAACAGAACATCCTTGATTTCAGAGGCAGTGGATAGAGTGGATGTTCCCACTGGTGAGAGAATCTAAGACTACAGGTCATAGCCTACACCTGCACCTATTTTCTATGTTTCTATGTGGTCCTAATTACATCTACTCCAGACATGCCAACCCCCCCCCCCCCGTTAACCAGTATCACCACAAGGTGGGGTGAGAGATTGCAACCTTCACGTGGTCCACCCTGTTTTAACGAATGCAATCAACCTGGTGTGCACAAACAGAGGATCAAATGGAACAAGTTGTCTTACAACTTTAGGCTGTGCACGCCATATGCAAGAAGAAGAAGATCACAAGCTCAGTCATTTCATTTCCTCAAATCTCGACCCTTCACAGATCTTCACTTTTGTTCACTCTGCTCCTTCACCCTTTCCCCACTATTAAAACTTGTTTTATTTCTAACTTTTCCCAGTTCCGGCCAAAATGCCACTGACGGAATGGTCAATGGTTCGTTATTTGTAACATGTACACATGTACAGCAAAATTCTTTTGTTGCGTACAGTTCAGTGAAATATCGGCAAACCTAAGCACTGTCCCCGATTAGTACAAGGAGAATCGAAATAGTCAGACGTTATTGGACCATTCGGCCCATCAAGTCTATTCCACCATTCAACCATGGCTGATCTATCTTTCCCTCTCAACCCCATTCTCTTATCTTCACCCCATAACCCCTGACAGCCTTAAAGCCATGTCCCATGGTATGAGTTCATTCCAAGAGCTCTCCCGAGTTTGCCCTGATTCGAACTTGGAGATTTACGGTAATGGCCACTTGTCGGTACTCGGGGCTCTCGTAGACATGAGCCTTCCCGTGCTTACCTGCTGTTAGTGAGTCTTCCCGAGTACCTGCCTTTAGCATTACGAGCCGCTAAGAGACGTCCCCGAGCTCCGAATGACCCGCTACGTCATTCTCCGTGCTTACCACAAATTTGATTTTTTTTTTAAACTCGGGAGAGCTCTTGGAATGAACACGTACTGTGGGATAGGGTTACTAGTCAGGAATCTCAATCTGCTCCTTAAAATGTCCATTGTCTTAGCCACTGAGACTGCGTGCAAGAGACAACAGGTTTTGGTGCCATTTTCAAAGTGACCTGTTTTTCTGTCTTCCAGGGAAGCCTAATCGGTTGAATATTTCCAGGTTTTCTGTTTGTAACTCAGTTTTATGAAAAGATGGTGAAGTAAATCTATTGCATCTATTTTCAGATCTTGCTAGACCTTACTTCTAGCTTTTGTCGGCTCGGTGGCGCAGCGGTAGAGTTCGATCCTGAAGTCTAAAGTCTAAAGTAAAGTTCTCTGATTTTAGTATGTGTATAGATGGAACTGTATATACATTGCCCTCCATAATGTTTGGGACAAAGACCCATCATTTATTTATTTACGTCTGTACTGCACAATGTGAGATATGTAATAGATAAAAATCACATGTGGTTAAAGTGCACATTATCAGAATGTAATAAAGGCCATTTTTATGCATTTTGGTTTCAGCATGTAGAAATTACAACTGTGTTTATACATAGTCCCCCCATTTCATGGATGAAGTGGTATGCTTTGGATCTTGTGCAGTTCCTTCTCTCCTTCGTGTAGGCTCGAAGGGCCGAATGGCCTACTCCTGCACCTAATTTCTATAATTTGCTCTTGCCATCACTCTGATATAAGTTAATCTTCGTCTCATCTGTTCACAAGACCTTTTTCCAGAACTGTGGTTGCTCTTTTAAGTATTTCTTGGCAACCTGTAACATGGCCATCCTATTTTGGCGGCTAACCAGTGGTTTGCATCTTGCAGTGTAGCCTCTGCATTTCTGTTCATGAAGTCTTCTGCGGACAGTGGTCATTGACAAATCCACACCTGACTCCTGAAGAGTGTTTCTGATCTGTTGGACAAGTGTTTGGGGATTTTACTTTATAATAGAGAGAATTCTTCTGTCATCAGCTGTGGAGGTCTTCATTGGCCTGCCAGTCCCTTTGCGATTAGTAAGCTCACCAGTGCTCTCTTTCTTCTTAATGATGTTCCAAACAGTCGGTTTTGGTAAGCCTATGGTTTGGCTGATGTCTCCAACAGTTTTATTCTTGTTTCTCAGTCTCATAATGGCTTCTTTGACTTTCATTGGCACAACTTTGGTCCTCATGTTGATTGGGTTGGGGTTGGACAGGCTAGATGCAGGAAGATTGTTCCCGATGTTGGGGAAGTCCAGAACAAGGGGTCACAGTTCAAGGATAAGGGGGAATTCTTTTAGGACCGAGATGAGAAAAACATTTTCAGTGGTGAATCTGTGTAATTCTCTGCCACAGAATGTAGTTGAGGCCAGTTCATTGGATATATTTATGAGGGAGTTAGACGTGGCCCTTGTGGCTAAAGGGATCAGGGGGTATGGAGAGAAGGCGGGTACAGGATACTGAGTTGGATGACCTACTCCTGCTCCTATTTTCTATGTTTCTATGTTTCTATATGGCAAAACAAGTTTCCAAAGGTGATAGAAAGCCTGGAGGAAGACTAGGTGCTGAGAGCTCTCTTATACCTGCATTAAGGAGGTACCTGTACAATTACAAACACGCATGAAGCCACGTGTCCCAAACATTAAGGTGCCATGAAATGAGGGGACTATGTATAAACACAGCTGTCATTTCTACATGGTAAAACCAACATGTATAAAAATGACCTTTATTGAAATCTGACGATGTGCACTTTAACCAAGTGTGATTTTTTTTCTATTACAGATGTCAAATTGTGGAGTACAGAGGCAAATAAATAAATGATGGGTCTTTGTCCCAAACATTGTGGAGGGCACTGAATAGAATAGTTGAATAATTCACCCCACAAGATGGCAGTATTGATCTATTTAAATGCAATTCATGTAACCTGTATATCATAAAACTGTTATCATGCGTTCTGGGAGCTTTAAAATAAACTTTGAAAGGAAAATGAAAATTATAAAAGATATTGATGTTCTACTTTACCATATAACCATATAACCATATAACCATATAACAATTACAGCAGGGAAACAGGCCATCTCGGCCCTACAAGTCCGTGCCGAACAACTTTTTTTTTCCCCCTCAGTCCCACCTGCCTGCACTCATACCATAACCCTCCATTCCCTTCTCATCCATATACCTATCCAATTTATTTTTAAATGATACCAATGAACCTGCCTCCACCACTTCCACTGGAAGCTCATTCCACACCGCCACCACTCTCTGAGTAAAGAAGTTCGCCCTCATATTACCCCTAAACTTCTGTCCCTTAATTCTGAAGTCATGTCCTCTTGTTTGAATCTTCCCTATTCTCAAAGGGAAAAGCTTGTCCACATCAACTCTGTCTATCCCTCTCATCATTTTAAAGACCTCTATCAAGTCCCCCCTTAACCTTCTGCGCTCCAGAGAATAAAGACCTAACTTATTCAACCTATCTCTGTAACTTAGTTGTTGAAACCCAGGCAACATTCTAGTAAATCTCCTCTGTACTCTCTCTTTACACAGAAATAGTAAGATTAAATGAGAACTTACCAGTTTGAAGTTTGATCTGTATTTTATGAGGAGTTACGATGAGGGATTACGTGAAGAGCCCGCCTCAGCACGCATGTGCGGCATACTTCAAAGCAGCGGTGTGGAATCACAGATAGACACAAGTATTTGAAGTAACATAGTAAAGAAATAGAGACATCAATTTATCAGTTTGATCCATATAATGAGGGTGGAAGCGGAGGGCACGTAATCCCTCATCGTAACGCCTCATAAAATACAGATCAAACTTCAAACTGGTAAGTTCTCGTTTAATCTTACTATTTTACTTCGGAGTCACGTGAGTGACTACGTGAAGATTTCAAAGCTCTGTGATTTCAAACCGTGTAACAGCTATTATTACACCACTGCCGAAGTCTTTGAGGGAGGAAGTGTGTTATCGTAATCAACCAATGAATCTGTTTATAGAAAAAACACAATGGTATTTTTACAATAACAATGAAGGAATTTAAATGCTCCCCTGGGCTAATTTAAATATTTGCAGACTGGAATCTTTCCTGCAAATAAAAACAGGTTTTTTCAACAGCTTATAATAATTTTTTTTTCTCTGAACGTTTTACCCCCACCATCCTGCTGTAGCCAGGATGTGGTTTATAGGCACGTCCATTCTTTTGCCGTTGACGTGGAAGCTTGTCCTGTGGAATGAAACTTTGTACATGTTAGTTTTATCCCAGCAGCTTTAGTACCTGCTTGAGCCATCCCAAAATGGCTCGTTACCCGACCACAAGGTTTTTTGTGACCAACCCACAAGGCTTTTCATCTCCCTCGAATATTTAGGTTGTGTCTATGTAGGGTAGTAGGGTCATGGCACATTACCGTGTTTTCTGGCGGGTAAGCCCGGATTCTATGACTGGATAAGGTGTTCCTGCTCTGGTTTGACCATTCCCTGGACAATGATAGAGATCTGGTCTGAAGCTATGAGCATGGTGTCCAGTTGCAATAGTAGTAGTGACTGGACCCTCTGTGCTGCTCCGAGTGCCCTCAACATATGTAGAGCATAGATGGTTCAGGTTGAGGGATCTGGCTGGTGGGCATCCCCTGAGGTATGGCAGTACCACTGTGACATCCCATATATGGGTGTACCTGGTCTAGGGGGTTAGAGTTGTAATACCCTTCATAGATTTACCACCAGCCAGTGTGACCCCATGGCCTGTTGTCCTGTAGCTGTTTTGAAAAAACAGGCAGGGCAATTCTAGCTGTGTTGATGGCACTGTAGCCGAATCCTTCATCATGGTGAAGGTTCACCAGGAATTCCAGTTCGTAGTAACTGTATCGGATGAGTAGGTTATCCCTGTATCCTTGCAGTACTTCTCTTGATGCTGGACAAGTGTTGTAGTCCAATGGATGTTCAGAGGGATGCTGACATGGTGTCGACGGTTCGGTATAACAATCCCAGTCCCAGATGTGGCTTGTGCAGAATCTGCAACCCAGGAGCTTGAATTTCCCATGGCACAGTTGACTTGTGCCCGGCTCCGAGTGTTAATAATTCTGGGTCACTGGGGAATACCATCGAAGTTTCAACAACCCTGTCATGGAGTATTGGGAACCATGGCTGCGTAAGTCCGTCAGGTACTATCAAAATACCTGAAGCAGAGTCCTTTTGTACTGTGCGTAGTCCCCGACTGATGAGGCAGAAGGGAAGAAATACATAGAAATAATTTCACCAATCCAGCGCGAACGCATTTGCTGCCCCAGGGTCTGGTTCCCACGCGACATACATAGGACATCCCCAAACACCTGGTGATTTAGCGTTGATGCAGATAATCGATATCTGGCGTGTCATATAGCTTGATAGTTTTATTAAAACTTTTTTATAAAAAACATCTAATCGATGTTGTCATTAAATTTATGTGACCTGGTGTCTGTCACTGTATTTAGCTTACCTGGCAGGTAAGTTGCTGATAGTCAAATACATCTTTGGACACACCATTGCCAAATTGTTTTGACCAACTTGTCGCATGATACCGACTTTATGCCGCCCATATGGTTAATGTAGGCCACCACCGTAGTGTAGTCTATTTATAACCGTACATGCAAGTGCTTTAAATCCATAAAATTCACCCAAACATTTTTAGATAATTAATGCCCAGTATAAGTGGTAACCCCACCACTGTCTTTCTGATATTACTTCAGTGGGTAACTTCATGAGATGCTCAATGACAACCTATATATCGTTTTTGATACTAAGGTCCGAATTATGTAGACAGAAATGCTACCATTTTTCCCAATTACTCTGTTACTTGTCGAGTAGTTGGTAGTTTGTTGACCATTAATTTGTTGCATGTTTGTGCCAATTCAACTATGTTGTCTCTTGGCAACATTATAGTCACGTAGACTGAATTAATATGAAACCAAAGATAGTCCGGGAAAGAGTTCTATATGCTGGTAGGAACCAGACCCACCTACCTCCATGGTTATTGGCGGTTTTGTCTTTTCTGTTTTCTGAATGCTTTGTTCTGACGACGTGCTGGCGATGTTGGGGGGAGGCTCATTTTCCAGGGGGTCCGCAGCGGGCCCTGATCTAAAAGATCTTTGGGGATAATGCGGCCCCAAGCGTTCACCAGTCCCATATTCTAGACGTCGACTGGTGGATGCCGTGGGGTGCTGCCGCTTGGGTATTGGAGGTCGTAGTTTGCTCGTCCCGGGGCCTGCCCTCATGATGCCGAAGGTTTTTGATACCTCTTCCAGCTCCTTCAGCTTTTTGTTCAGACCTCTCCCAAATAGCAGTGAGTCAGCCTCCGCAGCTGGGGCTTTACACAAGCCAGCAAATTTGGGATTGAGGGCAGGTCTTATATTCTCCCTCCGGAGATTGTTTAGTTCAAATTGTGTGGTACACATTAATGCCAGCTCATACCAGCCTGCTGGTATGTATTCATCTCCGTTGTCTCCACAGAACGAGCATAGGCTGTGATAGCTGACGTCAGGAGCCTTAGGATCCTCTGTAGCTTGAGTTTTTGTGCCCGCATAAGGGCCCCCACATTTTCCCAGATTTGGCTGTTGAGGCTTTTTTCCCTTAAGGGCCTCACAGTTCTCTGGTGCTGTATGTTCTTGCAGCACCTCGGCGAGCACCTTCTCCAGTAGAGGTTTATTGGATAGGTGATTAATACTGGCTGCCATTTTTTGGCTCCAGCTGTGCTCCAGCCCGTGGGGTAGCTACGAAGCGGTCCACCACACCCAACAGCTGTTCCTGTTCCTGCACCCCATGCATACTCCCGATTTCGTCCGCCTGCCCCATTTCCCGACCAGCCCTGCCCTGGTCACCAATGCTAGCCTCCTGCTCCAGCCCGTGGTATGAGGGTAGCAAAGGGCAGTGCCTGATACGACACTATGGAGGAGGTGCCTGTCCTGTCTCACCGGGAGCGCTGCTGTTCCCGGTGGACCTTCTCCTCCAGGAGCTGCTGAATGCAGCTCAGGCGGCTGTCTCTCTTCTGCTTTGGTGGAGACATGACCCCCTCCGACGAATCGGAGACGACCGGCCGTTTGGCTTCCTGGCCGCTTTCCCAGTCCGCCGTGTAGGCTCTGGCGAGACTGGGCTTGGCTCAGTCTCAGGGATAGCGAACCGCTCTGAGAGCGACGCTGCCGCCGGTTGCTGCCCCGTTGGTAGAGTTGGAGCGGGGCAGTTTCTCTTTGCGAGTTTTCTGCGTTGTGTTCCTGAAAGCCTGCAAAACACAACTGCAACTCACCTCTCCAATGCCCAAGAGCCGCTCCTGCAGCTTAGGCGGCTGTCTCTCCCCCTCCTGGGTGGAGAGACATCCCCGTCCGATGTCGGCAACCACCGGCCGGTTCTTGATACATCCAGCCCGCTGCTCAGGTGCTAGCGGGGCTGGGCTCGGTCGCAGTGTCGGGGTAGCGGACCGCCCGCTAAGCGGTCCTACCGCCTGTTGCTGTCCCCGCAATGAGACGCTCCTCTGTCGATCGGGCAGGTGCAGCGTTCTTCCCAGCCCGCTGCTGAAGTGCTGATGGGCTTGGTGCAGTGTCGGGAGCGGGGCGCTGGTTAGCGGTCCTGCCGCGGTGCGCTCTCTCTCTCTCCTGCACTCGGGCTGCTGTTAGAGTGCAGCGCACTCCACGCCAACACTGCGGTAGTGGGTCCGCCCCTTCATCGGCTCTGATGGTCAGAAGCCTCCGCCCGCCCGCCTGCCTGCCTTCACCTGGCCAGCTTCTCGAGGGGGGAGCGAGGACTGAGGGGAACCTCCAACGAGTGCAAGCGCCGTCTTCTCCGTTGTCGCCCCTGTGGAGTGGTACCGGCACCGGCACAGCTCCCAGTCCGTGGTCCACCGTGTGTGTGGTCCTGGTGGCGTCTTTCCCCCCTTCCGCGAACGGAACACTCCTTCCCCGGAGTCCAAGGGGGCCGCTTGCATGCCCTACGGGGAACAAGCAGACGCGACGGGCTGTTAAAATAAAGGTAAGTACTTACCTAAAGCTTAGTTTTTCAGATTGTAGCGGGAGCCCTGTCTCCCGCAGCCGCTGTTGCCTGCTGAAACGTAAATGCCGCACATGCGTGCTGAGGCGGGCTCTTCACGTAGTCACTCACGTGACTCCGAAGTAAAATTACATCTTGCATACTGGTTCTTTAAAATAAGTTTTTATAAGAAGGCAAATTATAAAAAAGTGAATGATTGACAGAAATTTTTGCATGCATACTGGGTGCTTTAAAATGCTGTCTTTGGGATGTTGTCTGACCCGCTGAGTTACTCCAGTACTTTGTGTCTTTATTTTTGTAAACCAGCATCTGCAGTTGCATGTTTCTATGAGGCAAGTTCAAAATATCTCAAATGGATTTAATATGCTTTCAAACGTCCGGGGCTTATGAAAGACGCCACATAAAAGTCAAACTTTTCCCCCTTTGATAAGAATTTCTTGCAATTTTTTATAAAAGAAGGAAAGTTGTCAATATGTTGCATAGTTTTTTGTCTCTCAGTTTACATAGAAACATAGAAAATAGGTGCAGGAGTAGGCCATTCGGCCCTTCGAGCCTGCACCGCCATTCAATATGATCATGGCTGATCATCCAACTCAGTATCCTGTACCTGCCTTCTCTCCATACCCCCTGATCCCTTTAGCCACAAGGGCCACATCGAACTCCCTCTTAAATATAGCCAATGAACTGGCCTCAACTACCTTCTGTGGCAGAGAATTCCAGAGATTCACCACTCTCTGTGTGAAAAATGTTTTTCTCATCTCGGTCCTAAAAGATTTCCCCTTTATCCTTAAACTGTGACCCCTTGTTCTGGACTTCCCCAACATCGAGAACAATCTTCCTGCATCTAGCCTGTCCAACCTCTTAAGAATTTTGTAAGTTTCTATAAGATCCCCCCTCAATCTTCTAAATTCTAGCGAGGACAAGCTGAGTCTATCCAGTCTTTCTTCATATGAAAGTCCTGACATCCCAGGAATCAGTCTGGTGAACCTTCTCTGTACTCCCTCTATGGCAAGAATGTCCTTCCTTAGATTAGGAGACCAAAACTGTATTCAATACTCCAGGTGTGGTCTCACCAAGACCCTGTACAACTGCTGTAGAACCTCCCTGCTCCTATACTCAAATCCTTTTGCTATGAATGCTAACATACCATTCGCCTTCTTCACTGCCTGCTGCACCTGCATGCCTACTTTCAATGACTGGTGTACCATGACACCCAGGTCTCGTTGCATCTCCCCTTTCCCAATCGGCCACCATTCAGATAATAGTCTACTTTCCTGTTTTTGCCACCAAAGTGGATAACCTCACATTTATCCACATTATACTGCATCTGCCATGCATTTGCCCACTCACCCAGCCTATCCAAGTCACCTTGCAGCCTTGTAGCCTCCTTGCATCCTCCTCACAGCTAACACTGCCCCCCAGCTTCGTGTCATCCGCAAACTTGGAGATGTTGCATTCAATTCCCTTGTCCAAATCATTAGCATATATTGCAAATAGCTGGGGTCCCAGCACTGAGCCTTGCGGTACCCCACTAGTCACTGCCTGCCATTCTGAAAAGGACCCGTTTACTCCTACTCTTTGCTTCCTGTCTGCCAGCCAGTTCTCTATCCACATCAATACTGAACCCCCAATACCGTGTGCTTTAAGTTTGTATACTAATCTCTTATTTTAGTTTAGTTTAGTTTAGAGAGACACAGCGTGGAAACAGGCCGCGTCCACGCTGACCAGCGATCCCCGCACGTTAACACTAACCTACGCCCACTAGGGACAATTTTTACATTTACCAAGCCAATTAACTTACGTACCTGTACGTCTTTGGAGTGTGGGATGAAACCGAAGATCTCGGAGAAAACCCACGCAGGTCACAGGGAGAACGTACAAACTCTGTACAGACAGCGCCCGTAGTTGGGATCCAACCTGGGTCTCTGGCGCTGCCTTCGCTGTAAGGCAGCAACTCTACCGCTGCGCCACCGTGAGCACCCTCTCAGTTCATAAAGGTGGTGCAGCTAATGAAGTCGCCGCCTCACATTGCCAGAAAACCAGGTCTCAGGTGTTGTCTGTGTGTAGTTTGCACGTTCTTCCTGTGACCACGTAGGTTTTCTCCCACAGTCCCAAAACGTGTGGGTTTCGGAGGTTATTTGGACCATGTAAATAGCCCCTGGTGTGTAGGGAGTGGATAAGGAAGTGGGATAACATTGAAGTAGTGTGAATGGGTGATCAATGGCCGGCATGGTCTCGATGGGCTGAGGGGCCTGTTTCCATGCTGTATATTTGAACTAAACTAAACGATTTAGCCGCCAGTGTTTCTTCACGACAGTAAACACCAGTAGGGGGCAGTGTCGTTTGCTGTAAATAATTTGTATAGGACCGTTTTCAATAAAAGTGTTGTAATTATTCCTCTTAGACTTAGTGGAAAATATCTAGATGCAGCAGATATTTATAAATAAATGTGTCATACTATTATATTTAGTTCACATGGATTTAGTAGCACATGGATTTCCCCAACAAAAAAAAAACATAAAATTAGCAAAAAGATGTGTAAACAGCATTCTGTACTACATACAATAAAACAAACCACCGTGGGAATGGCAGGGGCTGGAGTTGAAGTTTAGATGAAGGTGAATATTAAAGATAGACACAACTTGCTGGAGTAACTCAGCGGGTCAGGCAGCATCTCTGGAGAGAAAGGATGGGTGACGTTTCGGGTCGGGACCCTTCTTCTTGATTTGATCCGAAATGTCAAGGTTGGAACTGGAGGTAAGAAAAGACCAGAACACAAAGCAGGGCCAGCAACAGATGACCAAGGCAGGGTGGAGCCCACAATGGCCCATTGTTGGCTAGGGAAGGTGTGACAGTCAAGAAGGGAACAGTGGAACTAGTAGGAAGACTAGGGTGGGGGAGGTGGGGGGGAGAGGGAATGCTTGGAGTTAGAGGGATCAACGTTCATACCCGATGGGTTGTAAGCTGCCCAAGCAAAATGTGAGGTGCTGTTCCTCCAATTTACGTGTGGCCTCACTCTGGCAGTGGAGGAGGCCACTGAAAATTAAACGTTGCATCACAGCTGCTAATACAATGGCTCCATGCTTCAAGGATGCCGTTATTGTCATGTGTGCAAGGTGCTAACACAGTACACTTCTTAATCTTTCAAACAGTCCAGGAAGAGTGTTGCCATACCCCCATATACCCCCGGCATGTTGGCCTTTATAACAAGAGGAGTTGAGTATAGGAGCAAAGAGGTCCTTCTGCAGTTGTACAGAGCCCTAGCGAGACCACACCTGGAGTATTGTGTGCAGTTTTTGTCCCATAATTTGAGGAAGGACATTCTTGCTATTGAGGGAGTGCAGCGTAGATTTACAAGGTTAATTCCCGGGATGGCGGGACTGTCATATGCTGAGAGAATGGGGCGGCTGGGCTTGTACACTCTGGAGTTTAGAAGGATGAGAGGGGATCTTATTGAAACATATAAGATTGTTAAGGGCTTGGACACGCTAGAGGCAGGAAACGTATTCCCAATGTTGGGGGAGTCCAGAATCAGGGGCCACAGTTTAAGAATAAGGAGTAAGCCCTTTAGAACGGAGACGAGGAAACAATTTTTCTCACAGTGAGAGTTGTGAGTCTGTGGAATTCTCTGCTTCAGAGGGCGGTGGAGGCCGGTTCTCTGGATGCTTTCAAGAGAGAGCTAGATAGGGCTCTTAAAAATAGCGGAGTCCAGGAGATATGGGGAGAAGGCAGGAAAGGGGTACTGATTGGGGATGATCAGCAATGATCACAGTAAATGGCGGTGCTGGCTGGAAGGGTCGAATGGCCTCCTCCCGCACCTATTGTCTATTGATCCCCGATTAGTAAGTGTACAGAAATAGTCTACTGAGCCTGCATGGAAGAGGCGCTATGTTTTGGCGTCATTTTCAAACCATACCATCTAGTTGGTATGAGCGCTGCCCATTCCAGGTGAGCCCCAGACTGTTGTGGGCCACCAGCCGTCTCTTGCCTTGGACGCCACGTCCTTCTCCTCTCCTCGCCCGTCCACCTTTGTTCCCCAGGGGAGTAGGAGCCTCCCACAGCCGACCTCGAGGGCACGGTGAGCCAGACCCCGGTTCCCTCTCCTCTTCCACTGGCCTCGCTCTTCACCCGTCACGCCCGTCTTCGTCGCCGGCGCCATTCTCACGCGCTCTGGTCTTCGGGGGACCAGCATTGGCCGGCTCGGTGGCTCCCCCTGCAGGCTGGGGTCCAATGGGTCCCTCTAGCAAGGCTCAGCTCGGTGGCTCCCCCTGCAGGCTTGGATCCAACGGGTCAAGTTTGGCCATGGGGGACCGGCTCGGTGGCTCCCCCTGCAGACCAGGGTCCAATGGGTCAAGTTTGGCCATGGGGGACCGGCTCGGTGGCTCCCCCTGCAGGCTGGGATCCAACGGGTCAAGTTTGGCCATGGGGGACCGGCTCGGTGGCTCCCCCTGCAGGCTGGAATCCAACGGGTCAAGTTTGGCCATGGGGGAACCGGCTCATCGGCTCCCCCTGCAGGCTGGAATCCAGCGGGTCAAGTTTGGCGATGGGGACCGGCTCGGTGGCTCCCCCTGCAGGCTTGGATCCAACGGGTCAAGTTTGGCCATGGGGGACCGGCTCGGTGGCTCCCCCTGCAGGCTGCAGTCCACCGGGTCCCACTAACAGGGACTGACTCAGTGTCTCCCCCTGCAGGCCAGGGTCCAATAGTTCCCCCAGCAAGGGCCAGCTCAGTGGCTCCCCATGCAGGCTGCGGCCTGCCAGGTCCAACAAACAATTTTACAGAGGCCAATTACAATCACAATCAACAATCAACAACAATCAGTTTTATTCGTCACATTGCACATAAAGTGCAAGTGAAATGAATTTGTCAGCAGCGGTACAATGATAAAGAACACACAAACACAATAGAAATGTAACACGAACATCCACCACAGCATTCATCACTGTGGGAAGGCACACAATTTGGCCAGTCCTCCTCCATTTTCCCCCGTGGTCGGGACCTCAACCCTCAGCAGCCGTTGCTGCGGGCGTCCAGATGATAAAGGACAAGGTAAAAGTCAAGGTAAGTCCAGGATCGGGTCTTCCCCACCGGAGACCGCGGCTTCAGGCTGGTGTAGGCCGCAGGCCGGTGGTCGAAGCTCCCCTCCAGTGATCCCCGGTGATGGTAAGTCGCCACCATGCCCGCGGTAGAAGTTGGCCGCGGGCCGGCGGTGGAAGCTTCTTCTACTCCCCGGATCCCCAACGTGAGATCCCGGGCTGTAGACGCCGTGCCAGCTGGAGCTCTGCAGACCGTGGCTTCGGGCTGCCGGCTGCCACGGGCCAGCGAAACGGAGCGCACCTCTCCGGCGAGCCACATCAAGGGCTCGCCCCAGCTCCACGCCGAGAGTCCACACTGCGCCCGCCGCTGAAGCCCTGGGCGCGTCTCCGGGAAAGGCCGCGCCGATCCTTGTTGTTAGGCCACGGGGGAGGCGACCTGGAAAAAGTCGCCTCTCCGTGGAGGAGGCGACTGAAGCGGTTTCCCCCTCACCCCCCCACACCACACCACCCCCCACACAAAACACACCGAGAAACATCAAAAACATACATTAAAACATACTAAAAAAAACAAAAAAAGTAGGAAAAAAAACAGACACACTGCTGACCGTTGCTTCACGGCTGCTAATACGATGGCTCCAGCATCAAGAGTCATCAACATGCCTTTATTGTCATGTGTGCAATTAAACTACAAACCTGCATGTCTTTGGTATGTGGGAGGGAGCACCGAGAGTTAACCCAGCCAATCACGGCGAGAATGTACAAACTCCGTACAGACAGCACCCGCGGTCAGGATCGAACACGGATTTCTAGCGCCGTGAGGCATCAACTCTACTGCTGCACCACTGTGCTGGTTAACTCAGTACGTTCTTCTCATCTCTCTCACATCAAAATATCATGGTCAGATATTTTTCGCTTATGTAAGATCGCCGTACAATGACAAGCAACAACAAAGACTTTAGGTTCGACTTGGCTGAGCTTCAAACCCTTTGTGCGGAAAATGATCGACACGAGGAACTGCAGATGCTGGAATCTTGAGCAAAACACAGAGTGCTGGAGGAACTCAGCAGAACAGGCAGCATCTGTGAAGGGAATGGACTGGCAACATTGTGCTTCTGAAGCAGGGTCACAGCGGCACCTACCACAGATGCTGCCTGACCCACTGACTAACTCCAGCTCTTTGTGTTTTTCCTGGAACACTAATCTAATTAAGCCCAAGTAAGTATGTTATTTTTGTACATTTTGCTGCTGCTTGAAAGCAAATAAGCTGTGCCAATAAGCTGTGCCAAACCACACAAGACGGACACAAAATGCTGGAGTATCTCTGCGGGACAGGCAGCATCTAGGGTTGCCAACTTTCTCACTCCCAAATAAGGGACAAAAGGTCAAAATAAGGGACAAATTCCCGACGGCAATTCATTGACCGACTCGGCCGTGGCTGGGTGAATGATGAGTTGGCCCCGGGTGCTGGACTGTAACACAAAGCCCAGCCGGCGGGCCAGCTGAGGAGTTTTGGCCCGGGGGCCGCCCGACATCGCACGCAAAATCCGGCGCCCCATCCAACTCATTGAACCGATGATCGGCCATGAGAAGGAGGGGTGGTGGTGGTGTCGGCGGTAAGCGAAGGTCCGAAGGTCGGACAGCTGGCCGGGCTGCCGACCGACGGGGCCACGGGCGAGGCGCTGCTGCTGCTGCTGCTGCTGCACTCCACGGGCTGCACTACGTCGGGACGGGTGAGGCGGGGCCGGACGCTGCGCTCCAACCCGACAGTCCCCTCGACCCGAGTAGTAGCGGTCAAATATGTGTCCAATATGTGTCAACTGTGTGTCCAAAATAGGTTTGGACACGCTAGAGACACGAAACATGTTCCCGATGTTGGGGGAGTCAAGAACCAGGGGTCACAGTTTAAGAATAAGGGGTAGGCCATTTAGAACAGAGACGAGGAAACACTTTTTCACAGAGAGACTGGTGAGTCTGTGGAATTCTCTGCCTCAGAGGGTTCTCGGAGGCCGGTTGTCTGGATGCTTTCACGAGAGAGCTAGATAGGGCTTTTAAAGATAGTGGAGTCAGGGGATATGGGGAGAAGGCAGGAACGGGGTACTGATTGGGGATGATCAGCCATGATCACATTGAATGGAAGAGCTGGCCTACTCCTGCACCTATTGTCTATTGTCTGATACGGGACAAAAACCAATTTAGCCCAAAATATGGGATGTCCCGGTTAACATGGGATAGTTGGCAACCCTAGCAGCATCTCTGGAGAGAAGGAATGGGTGACGTTTCGGACCGAGACCCTTCACGTTGACCCTTTTCTGAAGTACTGTGGTGTATTATGCACACCATGCATTAGGGAGGATGGCTTGAACCTAGATTTGGTGCAGAAGAGATTTACTAAAATTATACATGTAATGAGACTCCTGGAGAGCAGAAAAGATTTTCAGATTTAATAAACGTGTCCAAAATCATGTTACGTTGTGAAAAAGTAAAAGACACTACGAGAATGATCGCAGGAAAGATTGGGTGAGCGTTTGATGGCACTGGGCCTGTACTCGCTGGAGTTTAGAAGGATGAGGGGGTAACTTGATTGAAACTTATCAAATAGTGAAAGGCCTGGATAGAGTGGATGTGGACAGTTTTTAAGAAGGAACTGCAGATGCTGGAAAATCGAAGGTACACAAAAATGCTGGAGAAACTCAGCGAGTGCAGCAGCATCTATGGAGCGAAGGAGATAGGCAACGTTTCGGGCCGAAACCCTTCTCCAGACGCTGAGTTTCTCCAGCATTTTTGTGGTTAAGCATGAATTCATATGCTTCTTGGTTGCTATTTGATGGTGCGGTGGCAGCAGGAAGTTCACGTGCTCCATCTGCTGTCTGTAGTGAGGTGGATAATTCAACATTTCCAAAGTTTGCCCATAGAGTGTCCTGGATGAGCCCTTTGACCTCTTTTAGTTTCGGCTCACACTCCTTTGCAGTCTTTGCCAGGTCGGCTTTTTGCTGTTCAGTTAACACAGTTTCCTCATCTGCGTCCAGCTCCGCCTCCAGCTCTGCAATGAGTCCAGCCTCCACATCGCCATTGGCTTCCATGACTTTTTCGGCCTTCTGCACGAGTTTGTTGAAATTGTTCCTGAGCTCCTCTTCAGACATTTCTTCATGGTTCCTAACGATGCTGTTAACAAGACGAGAGAATGCCCGTTTTGCTGTTGTCCTCTCCACCTTGAGCTGCTCAGCTGACTTTCCAGTAACTTCATCAGCCATGTTTTATCTTGACTTAACTGTCTCTTTTCCCGGTTTCCAGATCTCCTGGTTACAACGGTTTTTCACTGTCAAGTCTATCTCCTTCGCTCCATAGATGCTGCTGCACCCGCTGAGTTTCTCCAGCATTTTTGTGTACCGTGGAAAGGATGTGGAGAGGATGTTTCCACTAGTGGGAGAGTCTAGAACCAGAGGTCGTAGCCTCAAAATAAAAGAACGTACCTTTAGAAAGGAGATGAGAAGGCACTTATTTGCTCAGAGCTTGGTAAATCTGTGGAATTCATTGCCACAGATGACTGTCAGTGGGTATTTTTAAGGTGGAGTTTGACAGATTTTGGATTTGTAAGGTGTGTCAGGGATTATGAAGGCAGGAGAATGGGGTTGACAAAAGGAAAGATAGATATATAGATAGATAGATATGCCATTTATTGTCACTATACATGTACAGTGAAACTGAAAGCTGCTCGTACTCAGTGCATACATACAATTTAGCACAAAAAACAAGAAACAGAAAACAAGAAACAGAAGGGAGATGGGGGGGTGGAATAGGTGCACACATTCTGCGGCGCTACATACATATATACATATATACAGATGGAAGTCCGTGTTGGGCGGTGTAGTCAGTGCATGTGTGAATTTGAATTTATAGTAGATATAATTCTCGGAAAGCAACTATTCCTGAGTCTGTTTGTCCTGGATTTGATGCACCTATAGCGCCTTCCAGAGGGCAGCAGGTCGAACAGTCCAAACGCAGGATGGGAGCTGTCTTTGATGATCTTCTTTGCCCTGCTAAGGCAGCGGGAGGTGTAGATGTCCATCAGGGAGGGGAGAGGGCAGTCAATGATCCTCTGCGCTGTCCTGGTTACCCTCTGAAGATCAGCTATAATTGAATGGCGGGGTGGACTCAATGAGCTGAATGGCTTAATTCTGCTCCTCAAACTTGTGGACTAATGCCCCCGTCCCACTTAGGAAACCTGAACGGAAACCTCTGGAGACTTTGCGCCCCACCCAAGGTTCCCGGAGGTTGCCGGAGGTTGCAGGTGGTGGAAGCAGGTAGGGAGACTGACAAAAACCTCCGGGAACCGCACGGAACCCTTGGGTGGGGCGCAAAGTCTCCAGAGGTTTCCGTTCAGGTTTCCTAAGTGGGACAGGGGCATTATGAGCTAAACGTTTTTTCACTGTGGGATGTAGTTGAACTAATTGGCAAAGATGTTAGGAAAAGAAGAGACACTATTTTTCAGTGTTTTGGAATCCACTGATTAAGAATGAATTTCAAAGAGATTTTGGACATCAACATGACTGAGAACAATTTCAAAGGCTATGAGGAAATAGTAGACTAATTTGGTGCCCCTGATTCCAATCATTTTCCTTTCTTTCTAGGGGAGTCCTTTAATTACGGGACCACATTTTATTTTATATTTCCTCTGATGCATCATTACAGACTCATACTCATATGGAAACTCAGAGTTAGTACATGTACTATGGAATGAACAACCTCTTGTGTTGCAAAAACGGAAATGGCTGGGGATTTTTTTCAGAAGGTCAGGCAGCATCTGCGGAAAGAGAAACGGAAGTTGATGTTTTAGCTACGGACCGTGTCTCTGAACAAGTTCAAGTTCAACTGAGTTTATTGTCATGTGTCCCTGATAGGACAATGAAATTCTTGCTTTGCTTCAGCACACAGAACATAGTAGGCATTTACTACAAAACAGATCAGTGTGTCCACATACCGTAATATAAATATATACACACATGAATAAATACAATGATAAAATGCAAATAACAGATCATGGGTTATTAATAATCAGAGTTTTGGCCGAGCCAGGTTTAATAGCCTGATGGCTGTGGGGAAGTAGCTATTCCTGAACCTGGTTGTTGCAGTCTTCAGGCTCCTGTACCTTCTACCTGAAGGTAGCAGGGAGATGAGTGTGTGGCCAGGATGGTGTGGGTCTTTGATGATACTGCCAGCCTTTTTGAGGCAGCGACTGCGATAAATCCCCTCGATGGAAGGGGATTCGTGCCATATCAGTGCCCTAACTATTGAATCTTTATTTCTACCTGCATCCTCACTGCTCAACTTCGAAGGGCCGAATGGCCTACTCCTGCACCTGTTGTGCATTGTCTCTCTTCAGGAAGCGTGGTGGAGTAAATGCCCCATTCAGCATCAATGGTTGCCAGAAGGTAGACACAAAATGCTGGAGTAACTCAATGGATAAGGCAACATGGTGGCGTAGTGGTAGAGTTACTGCCTTACAGCACCAAAGACTCAGGTTCGGTCATTAAGGTAATCTGTGCGGAGTTTGTACGTGCTCCCCGTGACCTGCGTGGGTTTTCTCCGAGATCTCCGGTTTCCTCCCACACTCCATAGACGTAAACGTTGGTAGGTTAATTGTCTTGGTGTAAGTGTAAAATTGTGTCGGTGGTGTTAGTGTACGGGGTGATCACTGGTCGGCAAGGACTGAGTGGGCCGAAGGGCCCGTTTCTGTACTGTATCTCTAAAGTAAACTAGTCATTCTATGGAGGAAAGGGATAGGTGACGTTTTGGGCCGGAACTCTTCTTCAGAGAGCTTCAATAGACAATAGACAATAGGTGCAGGAGTAGGCCATTCGGCCCTTCATGGCTGATCATCCACAATCAGTACCCCGTTCCTGCCTTTTCCCTATATCCCATGACTCCGCTATCTTTAAGAGCCCATCTAGCTCTCTCTTGAAAGCATCCAGAGAACCGGCCTCTACCGCCCTCTGAGGCAGAGAATTCCACAGACTCACAACTCCCTGTGAGAAAAAGTGTTTCCTCGTCTCCGTTCTAAACGGCTTACTCCTTATTATTAAACTGTGGCCCCTGGTTCTGGACTCCCCCAACCTCGGGAACATGTTTTCTGCCTCTAGCGTGTCCAAACCCTTAACAATCTTATATGTTTCAATAAGATGGCCTCTCATCCTTCTAAACTCCAGAGTTTACCCCAATTAAGTAAACCCCAGTTACTTCAAGTTCCTTTGGCGTAAATATCACCAACGTTCTGTCTTGGACCAACCACACTGAAGTGATGGCCAAGAAGACACACCAACTCCTCTACTTGCTCCGGAGTCTAAAGAAAAACAGTATGTCCTCTCATCAGGTTTCTCAACAGTCCTCGCACAAATTCGGGTCCTGCCTGATTCACCTCTACCCCATTGTGGACATTGGACTTCGACCGGGGACCTGTGGAGATGGCTGTGGAGGCCAAGTCATTGGGTATTTTTACAGCGGAGATTGACATGTATCAATGATTATGGTGAGAAGGCAGGAGAATGGGGTTGAGAGGCAAAGATAGATCAGCTATGATTGAATGGCGGAGTAGACTCGATGGGCCGAATGGGCTAATTCTGCTCCTATGACTTACAGAGGCAGAGTCATACAGCATGAAATCAGGCACTTCGGCCCAACTAGCCCACACTGACCAACGTGTCCCATCTACACTGGTCCCACTTGCCTTTGTTTGGCCTCTATCCCTCTAAACCTGTCCCATCCATTTACCTGTCTAATGGGGCTGTCCCACTTTGGCAATTTTTTAGGCGATTGCCGGCGACTGTCATAGTTGTAGCAGAACTTTTAAAATATCGACACTTTTAAAAACTTTTTATAAATATTTATTTTACAGAACCGTGCACATGAGGCATTTTTATGGACGCACCTAGCACCTTTTACTATTACCTGATTTTGGAGAGTCAAATGCAACGAAATTTCGTTCAAGGTGCACTGTGTCTAGGTGTATATCTGAATGACAATAAAGTTTTCATTCATTCATTCATTCAATCATACATTCATTCAATCATTCAATCAATCATTCATTCGTTCAATCATTCATTCATTCATTCATTCAGGTCGCCGAAAAACGGGCGATTGGACCCACCCTACGACAATGTCTACAACAACCTACCAACTAGTCGACGTCAAGCTACGGCAGGCTACCGACAACCAGCGACCATTAGGACGTCCACCTACGACCACACCTACGACAACCTGTGACAAACTAAGACAATCCAGTCGCCGGTACCTGTCGCTGGTTGACGTAGGTAGTCGCCGATGGAATTCACCGTAGTCGTCACTGGCGACAACCAACGTCATCCTGGCGCCAACCTACGTTCACCTACGTTAACCCACCACAGCACCTACCTCAGGAGAAGTCAACCTACGCTCATATGTGTCAGACGCACTACCGCCGAAATTTTTTTCAACGTGTTGAAAAATTTGCGGTGACCAGAAAGACGCTATGACTCTTTGCGCGACCGAGGAGACGACTCACGACCGTACAGGCGACACCCCGGCATCCACCGGCGAACACGTGGCGACAGCCAAGTCGCCTGTGGTCGCCTAAAAAAATCACCTAAGTGGGACAGGCCCAAACATGTTTCTTAAAAGTATGTAGGATAGGATTAGTGTGCAGGGTCGCTGGTCAGCAAGGACTCGTTGGGCCGAAGGGCCTGTTTCCGTGCTGTACCACTAAAGTACACAAGACATGATTACAGTTAAGCCTTTCACACTGTATGGATGCAGGATAAAGGGAATACAATTTAATGCAAGATAAAGTCCAGCAAAGTCCAACTAAATGTACTCCGAGGGTCACCAATGAGGTAGATGATAGGTCAGGACTGCTCTCTATTTAGTGATAGGGTGGTTCAGTTGCCTGATAACAGCTGTGAAGAAGCTGTCCCTGAATCTGGAGGTGTGCGTTTTCATATTTCTGTACCTCTTGCCTGATGGGGGAGGGGAGAAGAGGGAGTGAGCGGGGTGAGACTGGTCCTGGACATGACTACAATCAAGGCGTCCACAGATTCGGATGCTCACCCCTGATATGCCCCGCTGGGGCCAACATTTCTACAGTTGAACCAGTTCAGTTTCCAGTCAAGGGTTCCCCCATGGTCCTAGCACCGTGGAGCGGCCTCCAACCTGAACGACCCGGGGGCTCAGGAGACTGCGGAGCTGCGGACTACTCACCATCGTGGGGCTGGACGGCCTCGGAGCGTGGGGAGCGGCGGTGACTCGCTGCTGCAACGCGACTCCTGGGGCCCGGAGGCTCCAGCAACGCAGCTGCAGGTCCGGTGGACTGGGACATCGGGAGCTCACGGGTCCGGGGGGAGAGAGATCGCTTCCCGGAGCTCCCGCAACGCGACTTCTCCAGCCCGTGTCCCGGGTTTGGAACGACCCGGACCGGGACCGTACATCGCCCGGCGCGGCTTCATGGCCGTGGGACTCACCATCGCCCGTGGGGGTTCCAACCTTGTAATTTCAGACCGGGAGCGTGGCCGTAAATCGCCCCGCGCGGCCTAAAATGGCCGTGGGACTTATCATCACCCGCCTGGGGCTTGGACATCGGGAGAGAAATTGAGAGTAGGGGAGAGAAAAGACTTTGCCTTCCATCACAGTGGGTTCACTGTGATGGATGTTTGTGTGAATTTAATTGTGTGTGTGTTTGTAGGACATTGTCTTTGTTTGTATGGCTGTGTAAACGAAATCTCGTTTGAGTCTCACTGGGGCTCAAATGACAATAAATTTGTATTGTATTGTATTGTATTGTATTAATAGCTGGTTTAGTTTATTAGTGTCATGTGGACCAAGGTGGAGTGAAAAGCTTTTGTTTGCGCACTATCCAGTAAAATAAAAGATGATTCATGAAGACAATCAGACATCCACAATGTATGGATACAGGACAAGGGTCGGGTACTTTTCGGCACCACTGGTTTTGATTGTCCCCCCGTTTAATATAAATGTAGGTTTATATTGTCCCCTATAAATTGTGTCATGAATTTTCCGATGCCTAAAATTAAAATAACCATCTAATCTTAATTCATCTAAACTTTCATCTTAATTAAGTATATAACAGTAATAAACCTGAAGCTAAACCAGTAGGATGCATTTCCAGACTTATTATATAATAATCCACTATATACTTTGTTAATGATTGCACTTTGAAAATGATTTGTTATTACTGTTGGCTTTCATAGCAAGAGGATTTGAGTATAGGAGCAGGGGGGTTCTACTGCAGTTGTACAGGGTCTTGGTGAGACCACACCTGGAGTATTGCGTGCAGTTTTGGTCTCCAAATCTGAGGAAGGACATTATTGCCATAGAGGGAGTACAGAGAAGGTTCACCAGACTGATTCCTGGGATGTCAGGACTGTCTTATGAAGAAAGACTGGATAGACTTGGTTTATACTCTCTAGAATTTAGAAGATTGAGAGGGGATCTTATAGAAACTTACAAAATTCTTAAGGGGTTGGACAGGCTAGATGCAGGAAGATTGTTCCCGATGTTGGGGAAGTCCAGGACAAGGGGTCACAGCTTAAGGATAAGGGGGAAATCCTTTAAAACCGAGATGAGGAGAACTTTTTTCACACAGAGAGTGGTGAATCTCTGGAACTCTCTGCCACAGAGGGTAGTTGAGGCCAGTTCATTGGCTGTATTTAAGAGGGAGTTAGATGTGGCCCTTGTGGCCAAGGGGATCAGAGGGTATGGAGAGAAGGCAGGTACGGGATACTGAGTTGGATGATCAGCCATGATCATATTGAATGGCGGTGCAGGCTCGAAGGGCCGAATGGCCTACTCCTGCACCTAATTTCTATGTTTCTACCCTCAATCTTCTGCTCTTTACCTGGTTGTAGCAGATACCATCGTGTTTAATGGGGACGTTCTCTTGAATTAGCAAAAGATTCTTCCCACCCCCCCCACCCCCCCATCCCCACATCAGTCTGAAGAAGGGTCTCGACACGAAACGTCACCTATTCCTTCGCTCCATAGATGCTGCCTCACCCGCTGAGATTATCCAGCATTTTTGTCTACCTTCGGTTTTTCCAGCATCTGCAGTTCTTTCTTAAAAGATAGTTCAAAGGTCTCCAATGAGGTAGGTGGGAGGTCAGGAACACAATCTGGTTGTTGGTAGGACGGTTCAGTTGCATGCTAACAGCTGAGAAGAAACTGTCCCTGAATCTGGAGGTGTGCGTCTTTATATTTCTGTACCTCTTGCCTGATGGGGGAGGGGAGAAGAGGGAGTGACCGGGGTGAGACTGGTCCTGGACATGACTACAATCAAGGCGTCCACAGTGCACAGATGAAGGATAAAGGGCACAACATTGAGTTCAAGATGTAATGTATAAAGTTCGATCAAAGATAGTTTCCTTTATCATGGATCTTTTCACTATAAACGGCTGGATTGTAATCATGAATTGTCTTTCCACTGACTGGTTAGCCCGCAACAAAGCTTTTCACTGTACCCCGAAACACGTGATAATAAACTCAACTCAAACACAAACAGCTCAAATGTCTCCAATGAGGTAAATGGGAGGTCAGGACCGCACTTTAGCTGAGGAGAGGACCATTCAGTTGTCTGATAACAGTTGAGATGCAACTGTCCCCGAATCTGGATGTATGCGTTTCCAAATGTCTGTACCTCTTGCCTGATGGGGGAGAGGGGAGAAGAGTTATATTATTATATATTTTAATAGTGTGAGTTATGGCGGTGCTATTGAATGTCAGTGATAGGTAGTTAGATGTCTTTTTGTTGGAGATGGTCTTTGCCTTTAACTTTATTGACCTGAAGGTTCCTCGATCTGACTACAGATAGGGAAAGAGGCTGTTAACACTCAGTTATTCTCAGGGCGGCATGGAGTGTTGCTGCCTTACAGAGCCAGAGACCCGGGTTTGATCCTGACTACGGGTGCTGTCTGATGGAGTTTGTACGTTCTCCCCGTGACCTGCTGTGCGGATTTTCTCCGGGTATTCCAGTTTCCTCCCACACTCCAAAGAAGTACAGGTTTGTGGGTTGATTGGCTTGGTGTAAATGTAAATTGTCCCTAGTGTGTGTAGGATAGGGTTAGTGCGCGGGGATCGCTGGTCGGCGCGAACTTAGTGGGCCGAAGGGCCTGTTTCCGCGCTGTATCTCCAAACTAAAACTACTAAGTCAAGTCAAGTTCAGACTTGGTTTTCCGCAGAATGATAAGATACCGCTTGCGTTAGCAATTTATTAGTAATTTTGTACCATGCGCCCACGGAAGTGGTTACAGCCCGTGTGGGTGAAGTATGTTGATCAAGGTCGGCAGGCTGTAATGCCACCCACTCCTCACTCTGTCTATTAAAAACACACGAATGAAAAGGTGCTAAGAAAAACAAAGTTCACGTCAATTCACAAGAACGGAATGAGCACGTGACACAGACCATGGATGCAACACCAGCCACTTGCTCCAAGCTGTCACATGGCCTGGATAGAGTGGACGTGGACAGGATGTTTCCACTATTCGGAGAGTCTAGGACAGTGGTTCCCAACCTTTTTTTGGCCATGCCCCACCTAATCACCTCTAAAATCCTGATGCCCCCCCCCCCCCCCATGTGGTGATATATAATTCTTATAATTTTAAAAGTGAACTCCGTTTCAGCTGAAGAAGCTTAAAATGCCAATACCTTGGTTGTAATTACACAATAAAGACCTTTTTTACCCCAAAAAAAATTATTTACTCAAAATAACATCTGAAACATAAATGACATATGTTTACCTGATGGAAAATCCTAAAAAATAAAAATCGAAAATTTGGACCCAGACCTCCTCGGTCGTGCTCAAAAATCAAATTGCCCCCCTGTGGGGCGTACGCCCCACGTTGGGAACCACTGGTCTAGGACCAGCGTGGCCTCAGAATTAAAGGATGTTCCTTTAGGAAGGGAGATGAGGAGGAATTTCTTTAGGCAGGGGGTGGTGAATCTGTGGAATTCATTGCCACAGACGGCCGTGGATGCCACGTCAATGGATATATTTAATAATAATGCATTTTATTTGCTGGCGCCTTTCTGGACACCCAAGGACACCGTACAAAAGTTAACAGAAGGGAAAAAAAACATATAGTCGGAGAAAAATAAATAATAAGGACATCATCAATACACAAATTAAAGATAGAAATCGCTCCAAAGACACAAAATCAAAAAATCAAAAAACACAATGCGAAGAGAGGCGGCAGCTAAACCGCGCCAGCGTCCACTCTCTCTTCCGACAGCCATCTTGGACACAGACTAACATAGTAACTTACACACAAAAAAAAATCATCCCCCCACAGTGGTATCCACTGTGGGGGAAGGCACAATGTCCAGTCCCCATCCCCAGTTCACCTAAAGTCAGGCCTATTGAGGCCACCGCTATTGCCTCCACGGAGGCCCGATGTTCCTGGCCGTTCTGGCCGGGTGGAGTTGCCCCGGTGTCGGGAGAGTCCTCACAGGGGCTGGGCCACCTGGAACGGCCACTTCCTAGCAGGGGATTGTCGGCTTCCGAAGCCGACAGGGCCGCGCCGGGTTGGAGCTCCCAGGCTCCAGATGTTAAAGTCGGCGCCGCCCACTCCGCTCCGCAGACCCGCAGCCCGGAGGTGTTGAACACGGCGGTCACAGCTCACCGGAGCTCCAGCGCGTCGATCCAGCGCGGTGAACCAGGCAAGGCATCGCCCGCTCCGCTCCACGATAGCGCTCCAGCGCTGTGCCGCCACCAAAGCCGAGGTGCTGGGAGGTCCCCGCCAGGAAACGGTGCTCCACTCCCGCTGGTAGGCCACGAGGACGGGTCGACGGGCAGCCCAGAGAAAAAAGATGCCTCACCGACCAGGTAGGGACCTAGAAGTATAATTACCTCCTTCCCCCCACAGTAAGAAGTCCATTTCTCCAACAAACGAAGAACAAGACTTTCTAAAAACTTTTTAAAAAATGAATTAAACGGACGGCTGCTGGTTAGCAGCCGTTCCCCAAGATGGCTCCCAAACGTGTATTTAAGGCAGAGATAGACAGATTCTTGATTAGTACGGGTGTCAGGGCTTATGTTGCGAAGGCAGGAGAATGGAGTTTGGAGGGAGAGATAGATCAGCTGGAGTAAACTTGATGGGCCGAATGGCAAAGTAGACGATGGGCCGAATGGCCTAATTCTGCTCCTCAAACTTTTGAACTTATGAACTAATCTAAAATGATGAAACCATTAGTCCATAATAGTTCCACATTGTCATAAACATCTAATTTAGCGCCATGCTATAAAACCCCCTGATTTCACATGGGTAATTTCATTTTCATACCAATGTGACCCCTTGCAGAATTGTGTTTGTGAGCTTGGAGACGATTTGGGTTAGAATCCCTCATCCTTAATCGTAAGTGCTAGTTTAGTTTAGTTTAGTTTAGAGATACAGCGTGGAAACAGGCCCTGCACTGACCAGCGATGCCCGCACACTAACATTAACCACCTACACACACTCGGGACAATTTACATGTACACCAAAGCCAATTAACCTACAAACCTGTACGCCTTTGGAGTGTGGGAGGAAACCGAAGATCTCGGAGGAAACCCACGGGGAGAACGTACATACTCCGTACCGACAGCACCCGTAGTCATGATCGAACCCGTATCTCTGGTGCTGTAACTCTACATAGCGAAAGGATTTGAGTATAGGAGCAGGGAGGTTCTACTGTAGTTGTACAGGGCCTTGGTGAGACCACACCTGGAGTATTGTGTACAGTTTTGGTCTCTAATCTGAGGAAAGACATCTGATAGAAGTACAGTGACACCAGACTTCTGGGATAGAGGACTTTCATATGAAGAAAGAGTGGAAGACTTTGTACTCAGAATCCGATTCCTGGGATGATTCAGGACTTTCATTGTGAGTGAAAGACTGGATAGACTCGGCTTGTTATGTTAGAAGTTAGAAGATTGAGGGGGGATCTTATAGAAACTTACAAAATTCTTAAGGGGTTGGACAGGCTAGATGCAGGAAGATTGTTCCCGATGTTGGGGATGTCCAGAACAAGGGGTCACAGTTTAAGGATAAGTGGGAAATCGTTTGAGACCGAGATGAGAAAAAACATTTTTCACACAGAGAGTGGTGAATCTGTGGAACTCTCTGCCACAGAAGGTAGTTGAGGCCAGTTCATTGGCTATATTTAAGAGGGAGTTAGATGTGGCCCTTGTGGCTAAAGGGATCAGGGGGTATGGAGTGGAGAGAAGGCAGGTACAGGATATTGAGTTGGATGATCAGCCATGATCATATTGAAAGGCGGTGCAGGCTCGAAGGGCCGAATGGCCTACTCCTGCACCTATTGTCTATGTTTCTATGTTTCTATGTACTGCTACACCACCATGCAATAAATGCTACAATGATATGTGGCTTATACTTCACTCCGAAATTAATTTTCAGGTATAATCGCAACGTTTAAGAAACATTTGGACAGGTACATGGATAGAAGTGGTTTCGAGGGATGTGGGTCAAACACAGGCAGGCAGGACTAGTGTAGCTGGGACGTGCGGGCAAGTTGGGCCGAAGGGCCTGTGTGCACACTGCAAGACTCTTTGACTCCATCACTCTATATATTTACGGCTGAAATAGAATAACTGTTATGTTTACTGCAGGCTTTTAAAAAAATATTTAATCTTGCGAGGCGCTTCTGGCTCTGGCTCCGTAGCGCAGTCATTAGCGCTGTATGGTTCCAGAACTTGAAAGTGAAAGCTTTATTTTAGTCCAGTTAATTTTAGTGAATCATCAGAGATTTACATCAACCGCTCCCTGCCAAACAACCCATCAGACAAGCAGATGCCTGGAGTCTCTGTGTGTGGTTCCCTTTATTTATGTCCTCCCCCCCCCCCACCCCGCCACTCCACATTCTGCTGCGGCTGCTGCTTTCAATCAGAACACCAGAGAACATTTCCATCGCTTGAAAGGGAAGGAGGGATGTGGTTGGCCACTTCAAGAGCTAAATCATGGCCCAAGAGCAGTTTGCAAAGGCGGACCCTTTTGACAATGCAGTCACATTGGCAACATTCAAGGTTTTTGCTCTGCCACGGGCTCCTCAATGTACGATTGGGACTAACGCCAGTCTCTACCTCACGTGCTAACGGGTGCTTAAAACGTCAGTGCGGCAGACAGGAAGCGCCCGCTGATTAATTACCAGATGGGAGCGCGCAAGGGATGATATTGTCTGTGGAATTCTCTGCTTCAGAGGGCGGTGGAGGCCGGTTCTCTGGATGCTTTCAAGGGAGAGCTAGATAGGGCTCTTAAAGATAGCGGAGTCAGGGGATATGGGGAGAAGGCAGCAACGGGCTACTGATTGGGGATGATCAGCCATGATCACTTTGAATGGCGATGCTGGCTCGAAGGGCCGAATGGACTGCTCCTGCACCTATTGACTATTGTCTATTGTCTATTGACCTGATGAGTTACTCCAACACTTTGTGTCTTTTCTACAGTGCCTTCTTTCACATATTTCAGTACCTCAGCACTGGGATTTTCTCAGTGGGGCCCAGCATGCTGGAGGCACAAGTACTATTAATGTTGCTAAGGGGCGGCACGGTGGTGCAGCGGTAGAGTTGCGGCCTTACATTGCCGGAGACCCGCGTTCGATTCTGACTACGGGTGCTGACTGTACGAGGTTTGTACGATCTCCCCGTGACCGCGTGTGTTTTCTTCAGGTGCTCCAGTTTCCTCTGGAGGCCGGTTCTCTGGATGCTTTCAAGAGAGAGCTAGATAGGGCTCTTAAAGATAGCGGAGTCAGGGGATATGGGGAGAAGGCAGGAACGGGGTACTGATTGGGGATGATCAGCCATCATCTCGAAGGGCCGAATGGCCTACTCCTGCACCTATTGTCCATTGTTTATTGATGTCATACAAGGAGAGAAGGGGAGTGAAATATAAAGCCAAAGGGACAAATATAGAAACAAGGAACTGCAGATGCTGATTTACACTAAAGGACAGAGTGCTGGAGTAACTCAGCGGGTCAGGCAGCATCTGTGGAGAACATGGATAGGTGACGTTTCACGGAGTGCTGGGGTAACTCAGCGGGTCAGGCAGCATCTATGGAGCTAAGGAAATAGGAAAAACGTTGCCTATTTCCAGAAGGGTTTTGGCCCGAAACGTCCACGATCACATTGAATGGTGGTGCTGGCTCGAAGGGCTGAATGGCCTACTCCTGCACCTATTGTCTAATGATATTGATGTAGTTGTTTTTTTTTGCATGAAGCAAAACATTTGTTTAAGGTCATAAGTGGTTGGAGCAGAATTAGGCCATTCGGCCCACCAAGTCTACTCCGCCATTCAATCACGGCTGATCTACCTCTCCCTCCTAACCCGATTCTCCTGCCTTCTCCCCATAACCCCTGACACCCGTACTAATCAAGAATCCATTTGTCTCTGCCTTAAAAATATCCATTGATTTGGCCTCCACAGCCGTCTGTGGCAATGAATTCCACAGATTCACCACCCTCTGACTCAAGAAATTCCTCCTCAGCTCAATACTCAATCAATAGTGGTTTATTTGCCACACATGCAACTGTACAGTGATCTCCTTCCTAAAGGAACGTCCTGTTTATTCTGAGGCTATGATCTCTGGTCCTAGACTCTCCCACTAGTGGAAACATCTCCGTATCCACTTTATCCAGGCCTTTCACTATTTTTTAAGTTTCAATGAGGTTCTCCCCTCAACAGAAATAGGCAATAGACAATGGATAATGGGGGACAATATACAATAGGTGCAGGAGTAGGCCATTCGGCCCCTCGAGCCAGCACCGCCATTCAATGTGATCATGGCTGATCATCCCCAATCAGTACCCCGTTCCTGCCTTCTCCCCATATCCCCTGACTCCGCTACCTTTAAGAGCCCTATCTAGCTCTCCCTTGAAAGTATCCAGCGAACCGGCCTCCACCTGAGGCAGGGAATTCCACAGACTCACAACTCTCTGTGAGAAAAATTGTTTCCTTGTCTCCGTTCTAAATGGCTTACCCCTTATTCTTAAACTGAGGCCCCTGGTTCTGGACTCCGCCAACATTGGGAACATGTTTCCTGCCCCTAGCGTGTCCAAACCTTTAATAATCTTATATGTTTCAATAAGTTTGCCTCTCATCCTTCTAAACTCCAGCGAGTCCAGGACCAGTGACCCAGAGAGTAGAGGCACTTGGCCACCAAGTGCCCAGTGCGTGAGTTTAGTTTAGTTTAGTATATTGTCACGTGTACTGAGGTACAGTGAAAAGCTTTTGTAGCACGTTGACCATTCAGCGGAAAGACAATAATACATGATTACAATCGAAGCGTTCACAGTGTACAGATACATGATAAGGGGAATTTTGTGAATGACTTTTAGCGCAAGATAAAGTCAGTAAAGTCCGATCAAGGTCACCAAGGTTTCACTGGAGAAACAAGGAACTTACGTAAGAATGCTGTTCATCGATTACAGCTCAGCATTCAACACCATTATACCATCAAAACTGATCACCAAACTCGGTAACCTGGGCATTGACCCCTCCCTCTGCAACTGGATACTGGACTTTCTAACCAACAGACCCCAGTCTGTGAGGTTAGACAAGCACACCTCTTCAACCCTCACCCTGAACACCGGCGTTCCACAGGGCTGTGTGCTGAGCCCCCTCCTCTACTCCCTCTTCACCTATGACTGCACACCTGTACATGGTACTAACACCATCATCAAGTATGCAGATGATACAACGGTGATTGGCCTCATCAGCAACAACGATGAACTGGCCTACAGGGAGGAGGTCCAGCACTTAGCAGCATGGTGCGCTGACAACAACCTGGCCCTTAACTCCAAGAAGACCAAGGAGCTCATTGTAGACTTCAGGAAGTCCAGAGGCGGCACGCACACCCCCATCCACATTAACGGGACGGAGGTGGAACGTGTTTCTAGCTTCAGGTTCCTGGGAGTCAACATCTCCGATGATCTCTCTTGGACCCACAATACCTCTACTCTGATCAAGAAGGCTCATCAGCGTCTCTTCTTCCTGAGGAGACTGAAGAAGGTCCATCTGTCTCCTCAGATCCTGGTGAACTTCTACCGCTGCACCATCGAGAGTATCCTTACCAACTGCATCACAGTATGGTATGGCAACTGCTCTGTCTCCGACCGGAAGGCATTGCAGAGGGTGGTGAAAATTGCCCAACGCATCACCGGTTCCTCGCTCCCCTCCATTGAGTCTGTCCAAAGCAAGCGCTGTCTGCGGAGGGCGCTCAGCATCGCCAAGGACTGCTCTCACCCCAACCATGGACTGTTTACCCTCCTACCATCCGGGAGGCGCTACAGGTCTCTCCGTTGCCGAACCAGCAGGTCGAGGAACAGCTTCTTTCCGGCGGCTGTCACTCTACTCAACAACGTACCTCGGTGACTGCCAATCACCACCCCCCCCCCCCGGACACTTATTATTATTTATTCAAATCGTTTGCTATGTCTTCAATGGAGATGCTAAATGCATTTCGTCGTCTCTGTACTGTACACTGACAATGACAATTAAAATTGAATCTGAATTGAATCTGAATCTGAATCTGAACTTGTGTGGTGTCAGTGTTTCTAGCCATTTAGTCACTTTTCACCACAAGGCAGAGTAGTTTAGTTTAGTTTATGGTCACGTGTACTGAGGTACAGTGAAAAACTTTTGTTGCGTGCTAACCAGTCAGCGGAAAGGGCGGCACGGTGGTGCAGCGGTAGAGCTACTGCCCTTACAGCGCCAGGGACCCGGGTTCGATCCTGACTTCGGTTTCTGTCCGTACGGAGTTTGTACGTTCTCCCCGTGACCTGCGTGGGATTTCACCGAGGTCTTCGGTTTCCTCCCACACTCCAAAGACGTACAGGTTTGTAGGTTAATTGGTCCCCACACATTTACACACGCTAGGGACAATTTACACTTACACCAAGCCAATTTATCTACAAAACCTGTACGTCTTGGGAGTGTGGGAGGAAACCGGAGCACCCGGAGAAAACCCATGTGGTCACAGGGACAACGTAAAACTCCGTACAGGCAGCACTCGCGGTCGGGATCGAACTCCGATCTCCGGCTCAGGAAGCGCTGTAATGCCCCTGTCCCACTTAGGAAACCTGAACGGAAACCTCTGGAGACTTTGCGCCCCACCCAAGGTTTCCGTGCGGTTCCCGGAGGTTGCAGGTGGTTGCCGGAGGTTGCAGGTAGTGGAAGCAGGTAGGGAGACTGGCAAAAACCTCCGGGAACCTCCGGGAACCGCATGGAAACCTTGGGTGGGGTGCAAAGTCTCCAGAGGTTTCCGTTCAGGGACAGGGGCATTAGACAACAACTCTACTGCCGTGCCACTGTGCTGTCCCACGTGTGTCTATGGAGCTTTCAAAGAAGCAATTTGACTCAGGCCTGCAAGACGGAATTGAAGGAATTGGATGCAATATTGCCTTATAGAAACATAAAAACATAGAAATTAGGTGCAGGAGTCGGCCATTCGGCCCTTCGAGCCCGCACCGCCATTCAATATGATCATGGCTGATCATCCAACTCAGTATCCTGTACCTGCCTTCTCTCCATACCCTCTGATCCCCTTAGCTACAAGGGCCACATCTAACTCCCTCTTAAATATAGCCAATTAACTGGCCTCGACTACCCTCTGCGGCAGAGAGTTCCAGAGATTCGCCACTCTCTGTGTGAAAAAAAGTTCTTCTCATCTCGGTTTTAAAGGATTTCCCCCTTATCCTTAAGCTGTGACCCCTTGTCCTGGACTTCCCCAACATCGGGAGCAATCTTCCTGCATCTAGCCTGTCCAACCCCCTTAAGAATTTTGTAAGTTTCTATAAGATCCCCTCTCAATCTCCTAAATTCTAGAGAGTATAAACCAAGTCTATCCAGTCTTTCTTCATAAGACAGTCCTGACATCCCAGGAATCAGTCTGGTGAACCTTCTCTGCACTCCCTCTATGGCAATAATGTCCTTCCTCAGATTTGGAGACCAAAACTGTACGCAATACTCCAGGTGTGGTCTCACCAAGACCCTGTACAACTGCAGTAGAACCTCCCTGCTCCTATACTCAAATCCTTATGTCTTGCCCGATCCTTCCGTACAGACAGCACCCAAAGTCAGGATCCAAGTCAGGTCCCTACCGCCTATCTTTCAATCAATTAATCAATTAAAAGTTCATTATCGTAACGCGTAGGCAGGTACTGCAGATGCTGGTTGAAACCGTAGGTAGACACAAAATGCTGCAGTAACTCAATGGTAACTCTGAAGAAGGGTCTCGACCCAAAACATCACCCATTCCTTCTCTCTAGAGATGCTGCCTGTCCCGCTGAGTTACTCCAGCACTATGTGCCTATCTCCATTATCCTAATCTGGTTTGAGGTCTGAAGAAGGGTCTCGACCTGAAACGTCACCTATTCCATAATGACAATAGACATTAGGTGCAGGAGGAGGCCATTCGGCCCTTCGAGCCAGCGCCGCCATTCAATGTGATCATGGCTGATCATCCCCAATCAGTACCCCGTTCCTGCCTTCTCCCCATATCCCCTGACTCCGCTATCTTTAAGAGCCCTATCTAGCTCTCCCTTGAAAGTATCCAGAGAACCTGCCTCCACCGCTGCATCACCCACTGATGCTGCCTCACCCGCTGAGTTTCTCCAGCATTTTTGTCTACCTCTGGTGTGAGGTGTTATAGACAATAGACAATGGACAATAGGTGCAGGAGGAGGCCATTTGGCCCTTCGAGCCAGCACCGCCATTCAATGTGATCATGGCTGATCATCCCCAAGATTATCCCCAACGCAACACATCCCCAAGTGTTAGGTTATGACATGGATTTTATGTAAGTGGGAAGGCCTCGAGCTAAAAGCGATGTCATACTTAACTTGCTACTTTGTGACATGCGTCGTATGTATAAAATTAAAAGGAATGTTAAGCTATGAACTATTTGATTTGAATTTTAGTACAAGGAACTGCAGAGGCAAGGTAATTGCAAATAGTTCTTATACAACATGCAAATATGTCACTTTCATCTTGGTTTCAAAATCGTTTACTGATCAACATATTTTAAATTAGTTAGATTAGTGATACAGTTTAATTTAGTTTAGATTAGTGATACAGCGGGGAAACAGGTCCATCGGCCCACCAAGTCCGCGCCGACCAGCGATCCCCGCACATTAACACTATCCTACACACACATGGGACAATTTACATTTATTACAAGCCCATTAACCAACAAACCTGTACATCTTTGGAGTGTGGGAGGAAACCGAAGATCTCAGTTTCGGGTCGAGACCCTCCTTCAGACTGATAATAATAATAATAATAATAAATTTTATTTATGGGCGCCTTTCAAGAGTCTCAAGGACACCTTACAAAAATTTAGCAGGTAGATGAAAAACATGTAAGGGGAATGAAATAAATAGTAGAGACATGACTAGTACACAAAGTAAAGACAGAATTCAATAGAAAACCCAATATGAGGCAATTAATGCACAGATGAAAAGGGAGGGGGGGGACGTGGGGCTAAGGATAGGCAGAGGTGAAGAGATGGGTCTTGAGGTGGGACTGGAAGATGGTGAGGGACACGGAATTGCGGATCAGTTGGGGGAGGGAGTTCCAGAGCCTGGGAGCTGCCCTGGAGAAGGCTCTGTCCCCAAAACTGCGGAGGTTGGACTTGTGGATGGAGAGGAGACCGGCTGATGTGGATCTGAGGGACTGTGAGGGTTGGTAGGGGGAGAGGGGGTCAGTGAGATATGGGGGGGGGGGGGGGGGGGGGGGGGGCAGATGGTGGAGGGCTTTGTAGGTGGGGATCAGGATTTTGTAGGTGCTCCGGTGGGAGATGGGAAGCCAGTGAAGTTGTTTGAGGACTGGAGTGATGTGATGCCAGGATTTGGTGTGGGTGATGAGTCGGGCGGCTGCGTTCTGGACCAGTTGGAGTCGGTTGATGTAGGTGGAGCTGATGTTAACGGAGGGGGTGGAACAGAGGTAGAATGTAGTCGGAGGCAGTAAGACTGGTGGGAGAACTGGGAAGAGGGAGGAAATGGAGAAAGTGGGAAAGCAAGGGCTTGTATATATATATATATATATATATAGTATATATATATATATATACACAGACATATAAAATACACAAACAGTAATAGTGCAACAAGACAAAGCCAATGCTTCCGTCTATGTAGTTCAGAGCTTATTTGGAGGTTGCAGTGTTTAATAGCCTGAAGGCTGTTGGGAAGAGTCTGTTCTTGAACCTGGATATTCCAGCTTGTACCTTCTTCCCGATGGCAGGGGTGAAATGAGAGCGTGGCCAGGGTGGTGTGGGGTCTCTGATGATGCTGGCTGCCTGCTTGAGGCAGCGACTGCTGTAGACCCCTTCGATGGTGGGGAGGTCAGTCACTACACGTTATGGACTGGGCAGTGACCAGTCTTCCTCTCTCTGCACTGTATCCATGCTGTATGACTCGATTGTTATTTTACTTCATCCTATGGGAATGAGCGGCCTTGGACAATGGCCGGCAGTAATCTAGAGCGAGGCTGCCTACACAGATCGCCCACATGAAGTGTCATCACTCACGTGGGCGCGGAGGCCCAAATTACTAATGAATCACTAATCCCAGTGGCATCTTGTTGTCCAGCGGAAAATCCAAACCATGGTTTTACTTTCAGTTCCCAGTGAAATTTTAATTCTACAACTTTTAAAATTTAAGCCGTGAGGGGCAAGACTTAACAGGAACCTGCAGGGGTGAAGTTGGATCAAAGGGCCTGTTTCACACCCTGTGTGATTCTATAATTACTGCCGCCTCTTATTGTAGCGAGACTGAGACACAAGGATGTGCAGATGCTGGAATCAGGCCCTTTGGCCCAACATCCCCTCACCAGCCAACATGTCCCATCTACACACGTCCCACCTGCCCGCGTTTGGCCCATGTCACGTTTTTTGCACGACTTCTCCTGACAAACTACTTGCCTGTATGTAATTGCCTAAAAAAAATTGCTACAGAGGGACAGGCCCATAGTTCCTGGCAACATCCTCGTAAATCTTCTCTGCACCCTATCCAGCTTGACAACATCTTTCCTATAACAAGGTGCCCAGAACTGAACACAGTACTCTAAATGCTGCCTCACCAGCGGCAGCAGGCAGTAGACAGGACTGGCCGGTGAACCTTTGCTACAGTGTGGAGCAGGAGACCACCACCCGACCCGTGGAGCTGGAGACCACCACCCGACCCGTGGAGCTGGAGACCACCACCCGACCCGTGGAGCTGGAGACCACCACCCGACCCGTGGAGCTGGAGACCACCACCCGACCCGTGGAGCTGGAGACCACCACCCGACCCGTGGAGCTGGAGACCACCACCCCGACCCGTGGAGCTGGAGACCACCACCCGACCCGTGGAGCTGGAGACCACCACCCGACCCGTGGAGCTGGAGACCACCACCCCGACCCGTGGAGCTGGAGAACGCCACCCGACCCGTGGAGCTGGAGACCACCACCCGACCCGTGGAGCTGGAGAACGCCACCCGACCCGTGGAGCTGGAGACCACCACCCGACCCGTGGAGCTGGAGACCACCACCCGACCCGTGGAGCTGGAGAACGCCAGGTAAGCCCCGGGGCTGGAGACCATCAGCAGAGCCGCGGGGCTGAAGGAGTAACGCGGAGTAACGCAGACGCGGAGCAACGGAGCGGCAGAACACCAGCGCGCACCAAGCCAGCTCGGCCCACCAGAAGCACCAACAGACGGCGACGGGTACGAAAACACCGCCGGGGATGCAGAGGTGGGTTAAAGGCCAGGTTAGAGCTAGCCCCACACAGGGCAGCGATTCCTAGCCTTTTCCTCGCCAACGTGCGCTCACTGGCAAACAAAATGGATGAACTCCGGCTAAGGATCACCTCCCACAACCGGATCAAGGACTGCAACATCTTGATCTTCACTGAAACTTGGCTCAACACTGACGTTCCTGACAGCGCCATCCAGCTATCGGGGCGTCATTTACTCCGAGCGGACAGGACATCAGACTCTGGTAAGACCAGAGGGGGGGGGTCTGTGCATTTATGTAAACAAAGCATGGTGCACGGACTCCACCATCATCGAGAGTCACTGCTCAGCTAACCTTGAATTCCTCTTGGTTAGATGCAGACCGTTCTATCTGCCCAGAGAGTTCACCTCCACTGTTGTGACTGCAGCCTATATCCCTCCTGATGCTAATGCCAAGCTTGCAATGAAAGAGCTGCATACTGCCATTAGCAAACAACAGACGCACAACCCTGAGGCAGCCTTCATTGTTGCGGGTGACTTCAATCACTCCAACCTGAAGACTGTACTCCCCAAATTCCACCAACATGTATCCTTCCCCACTAGAGTAGACAAGACACTGGACAAAGTCTACACCAATATGGCTGAAGCTTACAAAGCCATCCCCCTCCCCCACCTTGGTCAGTCTGATCACGTCTCATTGTTCCTGCTCCCTAAGTACTCCCCACTCATCAGACGGGTTAAACCAACTGTAAGGACAGTTAAAGTCTGGTCAGAGGAAGCGGACTTCACACTTCAGCAGTGTTTTGGAAACACTGACTGGAAGGCGTTTGCAGCCCAGGCCACCCTTGACTCTCACACGGACATTGATTCCTATACATCCTCTGTTCTGGACTTTATAAACTCCACCATCAATAGTGTCACCTCCCTCAAACAGGTGACCATATACCCGAATCAGAAGCCATGGATGAACAGCGAGGTCAGGCTACTGCTGAAAGCACGGGACACCGCTTTCAGGTCAGGCGATGCTCGAGCCTACAGTTCATCCAGGGCTAACCTGAAGAGGGGCATCAGGAAGGCCAAGCACTGCCATAAGCTCAGGATTGAGGAGCACTTCAACAACAACTCCGACCCCCGACGCATGTGGCAAGGCATCCAGGCCATCACGGACTACAGACCCTCCAACATCACCCACACATCCAGCGACGCCTCCTTCCTTGAGGAGCTTAATCACTTCTATGGCCGCTTCGACAGGGACAATCTAGAGACAGCCATCAAGGCTGTGCTACCTGCCGATCACCAACCCCTCACACTCACCCCCTACGACGTGTACGTGGCACTGAGTAGGACTAATGCACGTAAGGCTGCTGGCCCTGACGGCATCCCCGGGCGCGTGCTCAGTGCCTGTGCTGCGCAGCTGACAGACGTCTGGACTGACATCTTCAACCTGTCACTTGCCCAAGCAGTTGTCCCCACTTGCCTTAAAGCCACCTCCATCGTGCCAGTGCCAAAACACTCCACTGCGGCAAGCCTCAACGACTTCCGCCCAGTTGCACTTACCCCCATCATCACCAAGTGCTTCGAGAGGCTGGTCCTGGCACACCTCAAAAGCTGCCTACCCCCCACACTGGATCCCTATCAGTTTGCCTATCGCAAGAACAGGAGTACGGAGGATGCCATCTCAACGGCACTTCACTCCGCCCTCTCCCACCTTGACAACAGAGACACTTATGTAAGAATGCTGTTCATCGATTACAGCTCAGCATTCAACACCATTATTCCATCAAAACTGATCACCAAACTCGGTAACCTGGGCATCGACCCCTCCCTCTGCAACTGGATACTGGACTTTCTAACCAACAGACCACAGTCTGTGAGGTTAGACAAGCACACCTCTTCAACCCTCACCCTGAACACCGGCGTTCCTCAGGGCTGTGTGCTGAGCCCCCTCCTCTACTCCCTCTTCACCTATGACTGCACACCTGTACATGGTACTAACACCATCATCAAGTATGCAGATGATACAACGGTGATTGGCCTCATCAGCAACAACGATGAGCTGGCCTACAGGGAGGAGGTCCAGCACTTAGCAGCATGGTGCGCTGACAACAACCTGGCCCTTAACTCCAAGAAGACCAAGGAGCTCATTGTAGACTTCAGGAAGTCCAGAGGCGGCACGCACACCCCCATCCACATTAACGGGACGGAGGTGGAACGTGTTTCTAGCTTCAGGTTCCTGGGAGTCAACATCTCCGATGACCTCTCTTGGACCCACAATACCTCTACTCTGATCAAGAAGGCTCATCAGCGTCTCTTCTTCCTGAGAAGACTGAAGAAGGTCCATCTGTCTCCTCAGTTCCTGGTGAACTTCTACCGCTGCACCATCGAGAGCATCCTTACCAACTGCATCACAGTATGGTATGGCAACTGCTCTGTCTCCGACCGGAAGGCATTGCAGATGGTGGTGAAAATTGCCCAACGCATCACCGGTTCCACGCTCCCCTCCATTGAGTCTGTCCAAAGCAAGCGCTGTCTGCGGAGGGCGCTCAGCATCGCCAAGGACTGCTCTCACCCCAACCATGGACGGGCATGAATCGAAAGGCAGGAAGGGCGCCGGACGGCAGTCGGTCGGATGGCCCCAGAGTTTTATAGATAGATAGATAGATAGATAGATCGATAGATAGATAGATAGATAGATAGATAGATAGATAGATAGATAGATAGATAGATAGATAGATAGATAGATAGATAGATAGATAGATAAGATAGATAGATAGATAGATAGATAGATAGATAGATGTCCCAGGTAGAACAATGACTTTCTTACTTGCTGCAACACAACAGTAAACATAGTACATAGTACATAGATAGAGAACTGGCTGGCAAAACAGGAAGCAAAGAGTAGGAGTAAACGGGTCCTTTTCACAATGGCAGGCAGTGACTAGTGGGGTACCGCAAGGCTCAGTGCTGGGACCCCAGCTATTTACAATATATATTAATGATCTGGATGAGGGAATTGAAGGCAATATCTCCAAGTTTGCGGATGACACTAAGCTGGGGGGCAGTGTTAGCTGTGAGGAGGATGCTAGGAGACTGCAAGGTGACTTGGATAGGCTGGATGAGTGGGCAAATGTTTGGCAGATGCAGTATAATGTGGATAAATGTGAGGTTATCCATTTTGGTGGCAAAAACGGGAAAGCAGACTATTATCTAAATGGTGGCCGATTGGGAAAGGGGGAGATGCAGCGAGACCTGGGTGTCATGGTACACCAGTCATTGAAGGTAGGCATGCAGGTGCAGCAGGCAGTAAAGAAAGCGAATGGCATGTTAGCTTTCATTGCAAAAGGATTTGAGTATAGGAGCAGGGAGGTTCTACTGCAGTTGTACAGGGTCTTGGTGAGACCACACCTGGAGTATTGCGTACAGTTTTGGTCTCCAAATCTGAGGAAGGACATTATTGCCATAGAGGGAGTGCAGAGACGGTTCACCAGACTGATTCCTGGGATGTCAGGACTGTCTTATGAAGAAAGACTGGGTAGACTTGGTTTATACTCTCTAGAATTTAGGAGATTGAGAGGGGATCTTATAGAAACTTACAAAATTCTTAAGGGGTTGGACAGGCTAGATGCAGGAAGATTGCTCCCGATGTTGGGGAAGTCCAGGACAAGGGGTCACAGCTTAAGGATAAGGGGGAAAAATCCTTTAAAACCGAGATGAGAAGAACTTTTTTCACACAGAGAGTGGTGAATCTCTGGAACTCTCTGCCACAGAGGGTAGTTGAGGCCAGTTCATTGGCTATATTTAAGAGGGCGTTAGATGTGGCCCTTGTGGCTAAAGGGATCAGGGGGTATGGAGAGAAGGCAGGTATGGGATACTGAGTTGGATGATCAGCCATGATCATATTGAATGGCGGTGCAGGCTCGAAGGGCCGAATGGCCTACTCCTGCACCTAATTTCTATGTTTCTATTATATTGTTTTCTATTTTATCCTTTTGTTATTTTATGTTGCATGGTGAGCCAGATGCAACGAAAATTCGTTCAGACTTGCATTTATTGGTGTATTTTCGAATGACAATAGTCTGTGATTGATTGATTGATTTATTGATTGATTGATTGATTGATAAACGAGAGAAAAAAAGTTCACTGTGCATATATACACATACACACATACTCAATAAACAAACAAATATAGTGCAATAATAATAATAATCTGTTGTAGTTCAGAGCTTATTCGTTGTCGTGTTTAATCACCTGATGGCTGTGGGGAAGAAGCTGTTCCTGAACCTGGACGTTACAGTTTTCAGGCTCCTGTACCTTCTTTCTGTTCGCAACGGTGAAATAAGTGTGGCCAGGATGGCGTGGGTCTTTGATGATGCTGGCACCCTTTTTGTGGCAGCGACTGCGATAGATCCCCTCGATGGTGGGGAGGTCAGAGCCGGTGATGGACTGGGCAGTGGTCACAACGTTTTGAAGTCTTTTCCGGTTCAAGTTGCCGAACCAAGCCACGATGCAACCAGTCAGCATGCTCTCTACTGTGCACCTGTGGAAGTTTCCTCTCAGGAAGTAGAGTGGCTGATGTACCTTCTTTATAATTGCATCAGTGTCTTGTTCCAGGAAAGACCTTTGGAAATATGTATGCTCAGGAATTTAAAGTGTTTGACTCCCTCCACCATCGTCCCGTTGATATAAACAGGATTGTAATACTTTCCTCAGTAGCTGGATGACTTTAACCCTACAGCTCTAGAGCATCAGTGTTGCTGTTTGTGCAATCTAAAATTCATTTCATCACCTCCGACTACTGGTGCTGTCTGTACGGAGTTTGTACGTTCTCCCCGTGACTGCGTGGGTTTTATCCGGATGTTCCGGTTACCTCCCACCCTCCAAAGACTTACAGGTTTATCGGCGAATTGACTTTGGTAAAGATTGTAAATGATTTCCAGTGCGTAGGATAGTCCTGGTGTACCGGTGATCACAGGTCGGCGTGGAATCGATGGGCCGAAGAGCCTGTTTCCACGCTGTATCTCTGAATTATGCTCCCGATGTTGGGGGAGTCCAGAACCAGGGGCCACAGTTTAAGAATAAGGGATAAGCCATTTAGAACGGAGACAAGGAAACACTTTTTCTCACAGAGTCTGTGGAATTCAGAGGGTGGTGGAGGCCAGTTCTCTGGATACCTTCAGTAGACAATAGGTGCAGGAGTAGGCTATTCGACCCTTCGAGCCAGCACCGCCATCTAACTCAAGAGAGAGTTAGATAGGGCTCTTAAAGATAGCGGAAGGGCCAAATGGCCTACTCCTGCACCTATTGTTTATTGTCTATTTATTGATGGTCGGCATGGACTTGGAAGGCCAAAGGGCCTGTTCCCAAGCTGTATCACTGAACTAAACTAAACTAAACTAGTGGCAATGCAGAGATAGCATCACCAGAAGGACTGCCGTAGGTCAGGAAGGCTGTTGCATTACGTTGTCAAGAGCAATGTCTGAACGAAAGAAACATAGAAACATAGAAAATAGGTGCAGGAATAGGCCATTCGGCCCTTCGAGCCTGCACCGCCATTCAATATGATCATGGCTGATCATCCAACCCAGTATCCTGTACCTGCCTTCTCTCCATACCCCCTGATCCCCTTAACCACAAGGGCCACATCTAACTCCCTCTTAAATATAGCCAATGAACTGGCCTCAACTACCTTCTGTGGCAGAGAATTCCAGGGATTCACCACTCTATGTGGGGAAAAAAGTTTTTCTCATCTCGGTCCTAAAAGATTTCCCCCTTATCCTTAAGCTGTGACCCCTTGTTCTGGACTTCCCCAACATCGGGAACAATCTTCCTGCATCTAGCCTGTCCAACCCCTTAAGAATTTTTGTAAGTTTCTATAAGATCCCCCCTCAATCTTCTAAATTCTAGCGAGTACAAGCCGAGTCTATCCAGTCTTTCTCCATATGAAAGTCCTGACATCCCAGGAATCAGTCTGGTGATTCTGGTGAAACAAAACCAAACTATTGCAGTGTTCAAGAAGGAACTGCAGATGCTGGAAGATCGAAGGTACACAAAATTGCTGGAGAAACTCAGCACTCAACCATTGCAGTGCACCCTTTGCAACAATAGGGTGCACTAAATCACCACACTGGGAGGAACGTTGAGCAGTTGTTGCTCCCCATTGTGTTGTGTTGTGTCGTTCTACAAGTTCTCCCACGGCCACAAGCCTCTCGCAGCTTTCCTGAAGGAAGTTGATACATATGGTGTGTGTGCGTGTGTATGTGTGTGTGTGTGTGGGGCGATGACTGGCCTCATCCTGCAACGTCAACCCCCCCCTGCTACCTGCGTGACTTGGGCATTATTGAGAGTCCCAGAGACTCAAGTACGTTGAAAAAACGGCGCAGGAAGAAGCCCAGAATGGTGCACGGGGTCCATGCGTCAGGTAAAACATTGCCAACTAAACATCATCCTCCGTAAAATGTACAAGTCAGCATCCTGGCGCAACAATTGAGGACTAATTTCTCATCGACCAGGGAAGCACCTGCAGATGAATGGCCAGCTGTTGTTACTGGCTGGAAACGTTTTTCCATATCCTCCAACATCTTGTGTCGTTCGCTAATGGTTCATAACTGTCCAACATAGGGTGACACGGCGTGGAAACAGGCCCTTCGTCCCAGCTTGCCCACACCAGCCAACATGTCCCAGCTATACATGTTCCAGTCTGTGGAATTCTCTGCCTCAGAGGGCGGTGGAGGCCGGTTCTCTGGATACTTTCAAGAGAGGGCTAGATAGGGCTCTTAAAAATAGCGGTCAGGGGATATGGGGAGAAGGCAGGAACGGGGTACTGATTGGGGATGATCAGCCATGATCACATTGAATGGCGGTGCTGGCTTGAAGGGCCGAATGGCCTACTCCTGCATCTATTGTCTATTGTCTATTGTCTATTGTCTATATGCTATTCCCATCTGCATGGGTTTGGCCCTATATCCATCCAAACCTGTCCTATCCATGTACCTGTCTAACTGCTTCTTAAACATTGGGATAGTCCCATCCCCAACTACCTTCTTTGCCAGCTCGTTCCATACACCCACCACCCTTTGTGTGAAAAAGTTACCCATCAGATTCCTATTAAAGTTTTTCCCCTCCGCCTTAAACCTTTGTCCTCTGGTCCTCGATTCACCTACTCTGAGCATGAGACTCTGTGCGTCTACCCGATCTATTCCTCACATGAATATGGTCATGACATGACCCGATCTATTCCGCACGTGGACAAACTTTTTAATGGAGGGAGAATTCAGAAATCGGAGGTGCAAACGGACTTGGGAGTGCTGGTGCAGGATTCCCCAAAAAGTTAATTTGCAAGTCGAATCGGCAGTAAGGAAGGCAAATGCAATGCTAGCATTTATTTCGAGAGGACTACAATTACTAAAACAGGGCTGTAATGCTGAGGCTCTATTAGGCGCTGGTCAGACCACATTTGTGAGCAGTTTTGGGCCCCATATGTGAGGAGGGATATGCTGGCATTGGAGAGGGTCCAGAGGTGGTTTATGAGAATGACCCCAGGAATGATTGGGTTAACATACGACGAGCGCTTGATGGAACTGCGCTTGTACTCGCTGGAGTTTTCAAAGATGAGGGGGCACATCATTGAAACTTACCCTATGTAACATAACCTCCCAACTTCTATCCTCAATATTCTGACTGATGAAAGCTGATGTACCAAAAGGCCTCTTGACTACCCCTGCACTCCTAGGGCCCTCTGCTCTACAACACTCCTCCCCAGCGTGACCACGTCTGTTGAAACATCTAAAGGGCCTGTCCCACTTGGCGATTTTTTCGGCGACTGCCGGCGTCATTGACTGGCGTATCAGGGCCGGCAAAAGATTTTGAACATTTTAAAATCAGGCAGCGACAAAAAAAAAAAAAAATGCGACACTTGGGGAAACGGCGCGCGTCAATACGTCATCATGTATTGCAAAAGGATTTGAGTATAGGAGCAGGGAGGCTCTACTGCAGTTGTACAGGGTCTTGGTGAGACCACACCTGGAGTGTTGCGTACAGTTTTGGTCTCCTAATCTGAGGAAGGACATTATTGCCATAGAGGGAGTGCAGAGACGGTTCACCAGACTGATTCCTGGGATGTCAGGACTGTCTTATGAAGAAAGACTGGATAGACTTGGTTTATACTCTCTAGAATTTAGAAGATTGAGAGGGGATCTTATAGAAACTTACAAAATTCTTAAGGGGTTGGACAGGCTGGATGCAGGAAGATTGTTCCCGATGTTAGGGAAGTCCAGGACAAGGGGTCACAGCTTAAGGATAAAGGGGAAATCCTTTAAAACCGAGATGAGAAGAACTTTTTTCCCCCACACGCAGAGAGTGGTGAATCTCTGGAACTCTCTGCCTCAGAGGGTAGTCGAGGCCACAGTTAATTGGCTATATTTAAGTGGGAGTTAGATGTGGCCCTTGTGGCTAAGGGGATCAAGGGGTATGGAGAGAAGGCAGGTACGGGATACTGAGTTGGATGATCAGCCATGATCATATTGAATGGCGGTGCAGGCTCGAAGGGCCGAATGGCCTACTCCTGCACCTAATTTCTATGTTTCTATGTTTCTATCATGCCGCGTCACGCCACGTCACACCGCGACTTTATCGGTGGCCTGATACGTCAGTCAATGACGCCGGCAGTTGCCGGAAAACAATCTCCAAGTGGGACAGGCCAGAGATTGGCAAGTTGGATGCTGAGAAGATGCTTCCTCAGTAGTACTGGGGAAATAGTTCCAGGTGGGGAAGAGGAGAAACCTCTTCTCTCAGAGGGTAATGAATTAAAAGAGTGTTCCACCCTCAAGAGCTGTGGTTGGGGCATTAAATATTTTAATGGTGGAGGTGGTTAGATAGTTCAGGTGTATGGAGAGAAAGTGGTCCGGAGAGAAAATGCAAGATCAAATCAGTGATGTTAATGAATGGTGGCATAGGCTCAATGAGACAAATATGGCAACAATAATCTTGCTCTGGCTTCTTTTGTTCTTATGTTTATTTTTCTTATGTTCAGTTGGAGTAAAATTTATTTTTAATTTAGTTCAGTTTAGTTTAGAGACACAGCGCTGAAACAGGCCCTTCGGCCCACCGATCCCGCACCGACCAGCGATGCCCGCACACTAACACTGTCCATCACACGCTGGGGACAATTTACATTTATACCAAGCCAATTAACTTACAAACCTGTATGTCTTTGGTGTGCGGGAGGAAACCGAAGATCTCGGAGGAAACCCACGCAGGTCACGGGGAGAACGTACAAACTCCGTACAGACAGCACCCATAGTCGGGATCGAACCCGGGTCTCCGGCGCTGCAGTAGCTTTAGCGTTATGCCACCGTGTCGCCACAGAGTAACAGAGTTAACTTTCTAATGTGTGTATGTGTATACATATATATTAATATATGTGAGTAAATGTATATATACACACTGAACTTTTTTTCTCTCTCTCTTGATTATCATATTGTTTACAGTGTACTATGTTTACATATTCCGTTGTGCTGCAGCAAGTAAGAATTTAATTTTTCTTCTGGGACACATGACAATAAAACACTCTTGACTCTTGACAAGTTATAAACAGCTCAAAGATGTCTCTGCACTTCTATGCTGTTGAGTATTATGCCATTAATTATATGTTCCCCTTTACATAGAAACATAGAAAATAGGTGCAGGAGTAGGCCATTCAGCCCTTCGAGCCATTCAATATGATCATGGCTGATCGTCCAACTCAGTATCCTGTACCTGCCTTCTCTCCATACCCCCTGATCCCTTTAGCCACAAGGGCCACATCTAACTCCCTCTTAAATATAGCCAATTAACAGGCCTCAACTACCTTATGTGGCAGAGAATTCCACAGATTCACCACTCTCTGTGTGAAAAATGTTTTCCTCATCTCGGTCCTAAAATATTTCCCCCTTATCCTTAAACTGTGACCCCTTGTTCTGGACTTTCCCAACATCGGGAACAATCTTCCTGCATCTAGCCTGTCCAACCCCTTAAGAATTTTGTAAGTTTCTATAAGATTCCCCCTCAATCTTCTAAATTCTAGCGAGTACAAGCCGAGTCTATCCAGTCTTTCCTCATATGAAAGTCCTGACATCCCAGGAATCAGTCTGGTGAACCTTCTCTGTACTCCCTCTATGGCAAGAATGTCTTTCCTCAGATTCCTCAGAGTTGATTCTTTACAATCGACTCCCAAAGTGCAACACGTCACATTTACAATCATAGTCATAGAATCATACAGTGTGGAAATAGGCCCTTAGGTCCAACTTGCCCACACCGACCAACATGTCCCGTCTACACTAGTCCAATCTGCCTGCGTTTGGCCCATTATTCTCCAGCGGGTGCCGGAAGGGGTGTTACTTTCAATTTGACTGACGGGCGAGAAGACCAATCTGCTGATCACAGGATTTTTTAAACCTTTTAAATCTTCCACCGATCAGATCAAAACTTCGTACGCTTGGAGCAGAGGAGAATGGTGAGTAAGGTTGCGAAAAAATCCTAGCGATAAAGGGTACCGTTTTTGATCCCTTCGATGGTGGGGAGGTCAGTACCCGTGATGGATTGGGCAGTCACAAAATGCTGGAGTAACTCAGCGGGTGAGGCAGTATCTATGGAGAGAAGGAACGGGTGATGTTTTTAGTCTCCCCGAAACATCACCCATTCCTTCTCTCCATAGATGCTGCCTCGCCCGCTGAGTTGCTCCAGCATTTTGTGTCTACCTTTGATTTTATCCTGCATCTGCAGTTCTTTCTCAATACATGGACTGGGCAGTGTTCACCGTTTTCGCAAGTCGACTTTGCTGCTTGGCGTTCGAATTGCTGAGCCAGGCCGTGATTCAACCAGGCAATATGCTCTCTCCTTTACACCTGTGGACGTTCACCAGTGTATTCGTTGACATACTGAATATCCTCAACCTTCCATCGAAGTTGAGGCGTCGATAGGCTTTAAGGGCCTGTCGCACGTGGCGATTTTTTTTCGGCGACTGCCCGCGTCATATCAGTGTCGCCAAAAGATTTTGAACATTTCAAAATCCAGCGGCGTCAAAAAAATGTTGCGACACTTGAAAAAACGCCGCGTGTCAATATGTCGTCACGCCGTGTCATACGTTATCACGCCGCGTCATGCCGCGTATTTTTCAGTGACCTGATACGTCAGTCAATGATGCCGGCAGTCGCCGAAAAAATTGCCAAGTGGGACAGGCCATTGACGTGACGTCAATGTGCTGGGTTGAGGACAGGCCGATCATTGATCGTTGATGGGATGTCAGGACTGTCTTATGAAGAAAGACTGGATAGACTTGGTTTATACTCTCTAGAATTTAGAAGATTGAGAGGGGATCTTATAGAAACTTACAAAATTCTTAAGGGGTTGGACAGGCTAGATGCAGGAAGATTGTTCCCGATGTTAGGGAAGTCCAGGACAAGGGGTCACAGCTTAAGGATAAAGGGGAAATCCTTTAAAACCGAGATTTTGACAACTTTTTTCATGCAGAGAGTGGTGAATCTCTGGAACTCTCTGCCACAGAGGGTAGTTGAGGCCAGTTCATTGGCTATATTTAAGAGGGAGTTAGATGTGGCCCTTGTGGCTAAGGGGATCAGAGGGTATGGAGAGAAGGCAGGTACGGGATACTGAGTTGGATGATCAGCCATGATCATATTGAATGGCGGTGCAGGCTCGAAGGGCCGAATGGCCTACTCCTGCACCTAATTTCTATGTTCTATGTTTCTATGATCACCCATTCACACTAACATCACGTTATTCTGAACAGAGGGAGTGTGAAGATGTTTCAGTTTAGTTTATTGTCACGTGTATCGGGGCACAGTGAAAAGCTTTTGTCGACTGGCCAACCGGTCAGCGGAAAGATGAACACTGGCCGAACTGGAGATGTCTCAACCGACTGCAAACCGGGGTCGGGCGGTCAAGTGTGACAATGGGGTGACATCGAGGGTGCAACAACCTGTGACTGTGGCACACAGACCCAGACAATGCAACACCTACTGCAGCGCCCATTGCTGGATAATCCATGCGCTACTGCAGACCTTGCGCTTAACACTGCAATAGCGCAAGGATGTGTACAGCAGTGGCGAGCCACGATATAGCATAAGGTCACGAAAGTAGAAGAAGTGGAAAGACAATACATGATTACAGCTGAGCCATCCACAGTGTGTTGATGCATAATAACAGGAATAACGTGAATAACGCTTAGTGCAATATGAGGCCAGTAAAGTCCGATCAAAGATAGTCCGAGGGTAGACAAAAGTGCTGGAGAAACTCAGCGGGTGCAGCAGCATCTATGGAGCGAAGGAAATAGGCAACCTTTCGGGTCTCCAGTGAGGTAGATAGTAGTTCAGCACCGCTCTCTAGTTGTGGTAGGATGGTTCAGTTGCCTGATCACAGCTGGGAAGAAACCGTCCCTGAATCTGGAGGTGTGCGTTTTCACACTTCTGCACCTTTTGCCTGATGAGAGAGGGGAGAAGAGGGAGTGGCCAGGGATGCGACTGGTCCTTGATTGTGCTGCTGCCCTTGCCGAGGCAGCGTGAGGTGTAAATGGAGTCAATGGAAGGGAGGTTGGTATGCGTGATGGTCTGGGCTGCGTCCACAATTCTCTGCTATTTCTTGCGGCCTTGGATGGAGCAGTTCCCAAACCATGCTGTGATGCATCCCGATAGGAGGGTCCCAACCCGAATCATCGCATATCCATGTTCTCCTGAGAGAGATGCTGCCTGACCCGCAGAGTTACTCCACCACTTTGTGTCTTTTTTTAAAAATAAACCAGCATCTGCAGTTCCTTGTTTATCTATTCCTCGGGCGTCAGCTCGTGGCCAGCCAGGTTTGATCTTTTTTTTTGCAAACCAACATCCGCAGGTTATTGTTTCCGGAGAGACGGTCGCTCTGACGCCTAGCTAAATGTAGATACCCCGTCAGGAACTGAATCACTGGCTTGCAATGAGTTAACTGATTTCAGTCAGGGCAGGATCTCGCGTTTTCAGGAGAAAACCAGAGGAAGGAAGTGGGCTTGTAATGATAAAAATACAACCGCATCCTAAATCGTTTCGAGATGGAGATGCCCGTTATAGAGGGCGCTGGATTCTAATCGGATCCCAGCTGGTGGTGAGTTAGGTGGTGAGTGGAGGTAACACGTGGCATAGTCACCCAACATTAGTCCAAAAAATACTTGCCACAGGAAAACCACAATTCTATTATCATTACACATAATGATAATATATCATTGTATAAGAAATGCTTAAGAAGGAACTTGCTGGAAAAAAAATCGAAAGTAGACAAAAAATGCTGGAGAAACTCAGCGGGCGAGGCAGCATCTATGGAGAGAAGGAATAGGCGACGTTTCGGGTCGAGACCCTTCTTCAGACTGATGTCGGGGGGGGGGGGGGGGGGGGGAAAAAGAAAGGAAGTAGGACTGTGCGAGAGCTGGGAAGGGGAGGGGAAGGAGGGGGAAAGCCAGGACTACCTGAAATTGGGGAAGTCAATGTTTATACCGCTGGGGTGTAAACTACCCAAGCGAAATATGAGGTGCTGTTCCTCCAATTTGCGGTGGGGCTCACTCTGGCCATGGAGGAGGCCCAGGACAGAAAGGCCGGATTCAGAATGGGATGGGGAGTTGAAGTGCTGAGCCACCGGGAGATCAGGTTGGTTATTGCGAACCGAGCGGAGGTGTTGGGCGAAGCGATCGCCAAGCCTGCGCTTGGTCTCACCGATGTAGAGCAGCTGACACCTAGAGCAGCGGATGCAATAGAGTGCTCTAGATTCTAATCGGATCTCAGGTGATGGTGAGTTAGGTGGTGAGTGGTGGTAACACGTGGCGTAGTCACTGGACCAAACATCACGCAACATATAATGATAATATAATCATTGTATAAGACGTTGGTGGGGCTGCACTTAGAGTATTGTGTTCAGCTCTGGGCACTATGTTTTAGGAAAGATGTTGTCAAGCTGGAAAGGGTGCAGAGAAGATTTACGAGGATGTTGCCAGGACTAGAGGGTCTGGGGTACTTAGAAGGCAGGAACGGGGTACTGATTGGGGATGATCAGCCATGATCACATTGAATGGCGGTGCTGGCCCGAAGGGCCGAATGGCCTACCCCAGCACCTATTGTCTATTGTCTATCATCTGGTCTTTTACCTCCATTAACCTGATAGCCAAACCCCAACATCAATAGAAATGTCGCTTGCAAGAGATTCATATTGAAGCTCAAAAGGGTGCAGAGAAGATTTACGAGGACATTGCCAGGACTCGAGGGTGTGAGCTATAGGGAGAGGTTGCGCGGGCTAGGACTCTATTCCTTGGAGCGCAGGAGGATGAGGGGCGATCTTATAGAGGTGTATAACATCATGAGAGGAATAGATCGGGTAGATGCACAGAGTCTCTTGGCCAGAGTAGAATCGAGGACTAGAGGACATAGTTTTACGGTGAAGGGGAAAAGAATTAGTTGGAGCACGATGGATAACTTTTTCACACATGCGGCGTGTGTATGGAACAAGCTGCCAGAGGAGGTAGTTGCGGCAGGGACTATTGCACCGTTTAAGAGATATTTGAGAAGTACAAGGAAAGGACAGGTTTGGAAGGATATGGACCATACGCAGGCAGGCCCGGTGGCTCAGCACTTCAACTCCCCCTCCCATTCCCAATCCGACCTCTCTTTCCTGGGTCTCCTCCATTGCCAGAGTGAGCAACACCGGAAATTGGATGAACAGCACCTCATATTCCGCCTGGGATGCTTGCGTCTGGATGGCATGAACATTGAATTCTCCCAATTTTGCTAGCCCTTGCTGTCTCCTCCCCTTCCTTAACCCTCAAGCTGTCTCCTCCCATCCCCCCGCCCTCGGGCTCCTCCTCCTCCCCCTTTTCATTCCTTCTCCCCCCCCCATCCTCTATCAGTCTGAAGAAGGGTTTCGGCCCGAAAAGTCACCTATTTCCTTCGCTCCATAGATGCTGCAGCACCCGCTGAGTTTCGCCAGCATTTTTGTGTACCTTCGATTTTCCAGCATCTGCAGTTCCTTCTTGAACACTAATGTAGTCCCGTTCTGTTCTGTAGTTTTTGCACAATCCGCAGGCATTCCATCACAGTGAGGAGGAGATTCACTGTGATGGATGTTTGTGTAAATTGTGTTGTGTCTTGGTTCTTCTACTTGTGTGTATGACTGCAGAAACTACATTTTGTTTGTACCTCAATGAGGTTCAAATGACAGCACATAAATGGTATCATTATATCATCGTATTATTGTATCATGTATCATTGCCACTTTCATTTCACTGCACATCTTGTATGTGTATGTGACAAGTAAAGCTGACTTGACTTGACATGTTGGCCGTTGTGGGCGAGTTGGGCCAGAGGACCTGTTTCCGCGCCGTATCACTTTATGACTCTATGACTCTCTGTCAGTTATCATCAGAATATGATTACATCATTTATGGTTAACTATGCTCCAGTTTTTGACTGGCCTCATATGGCACAGTGCCACAGCTAACAGAACTTATCCCCCAGCTGCCGAGACCTGGGTTCAATTCACCTCTCTGATGCTGTCGGTACGGTGTTTGCACATTCTCCGTGTGACTGCTTGGGTTTCCTCTGGGTGCAGGCTGGCTGGTAAAAAGGCCCCTAGCATGTAGATGAGGCGTAGAATCTAAGAGGCGCTGGTGATTACAATCGAGCCGTCCACAGATACAGGACAAAGGGAATCACGTTTGGTTCAAGATAACGTCCAGTAAAGTCTGATTAAAGGTAGACAAAACTGCTGGAGAAACTCAGCGGGTGCGGCAACATCTATGGAGCGAAGGAAATAGGCAACGTTTTGGGCCGAAACTCTTCTTCAGTCTGATGTAGGGTGGGGGGGGGGAGAAGAAAGGAAGAGGAGGAGCCAGAGGGTTGAGGGAGAGCTGAGAAGGGGAGGAGACAGCAAGGGCTACCGGACATTGGAGAAGTCAATGTTTATGCCGCTGGGGTGTAAACTGCCCAAGTGGGATATGAGGTGCTGCTCCTCCAATTTCCGGTGGTGCTCGCTCTGGCCATGGAGGAGGCCCAGGGCAGAGAGGTCGGATACGGAATGGGAGGGGAAGTTGAAGTGCTGAGCCACCGGGAGATCAAACAGTCTGATCAAACATTGTTCGAAGTTCTCCAGTGAGGAAGATGGGATGTCAGGACCGTTCTCTAGTTGATGATAGGATGGTTCAGTTGCCTGATAACAGCTGGGAAGACACTGTCCCTGAATCTGAATGACAGCCTACTGTCTCCGCCTCTTCCTTTCTTCTTCCCACCCCCCCCCACACCCCTACCCCCACATCCGTCTCGACCTAAAATGTCACCTATTCCTTCACTCCATAGATGCTACCACACCCGCTGAGTTTCTACAACATTTTTGTCTACCTTCTGAATCTGAATCTGAACCTTTTTCACACTCTTGCCTGAGAAGAGGATAAATGTGGATAAATGTGAGGTTATCCATTTCGGTGGCAAAAACGGGAAAGCAGACTATTATCTAAATGGTGGCCGATTGGGAAAGGGGAAGATGCAGCGAGACCTGGGTGTCATGGTACACCAGTCATTGAAGGTGCAGCAGGCAGTAAAGAAAGCGAATGATATGTTAGCTTTCATTGCAAAAGGATTTGAGTATAAGAGCAGGGAGGTTCTACTGCAGTTGTACAGGGTCTTGGTGAGACCACACCTGGAGTATTGCGTACAGTTTTGGTCTCCAAATCTGAGGAAGGACATTATTGCCATAGAGGGAGTGCAGAGACGGTTCACCAGACTGATTCCTGGGATGTCAGGACTGTCTTATGAAGAAAGACTGGATAGACTTGGTTTATACTCTCTAGAATTTAGGAGATTGAGAGGGGATCTTATAGAAACCTACAAAATTCTTAAGGGGTTGGACAGGCTAGATGCAGGAAGATTGTTCTCGATGTTGGGGAAGTCCAGGACAAGGGGTCACAGCTTAAGGATAAGGGGGAAATCCTTTAAAACCGAGATGAGAAGAACTTTTTTCACACAGAGAGTGGTGAATCTCTGGAACTCTCTGCCACAGAGGCCAGTTCATTGGCTATATTTAAGAGGGAGTTAGATGTGGCCCTTGTGGCTAAGGGGATCAGGGGGTATGGAGAGAAGGCAGGTACGGGATACTGAGTTGGATGATCAGCCATGATCATATTGAATGGCGGTGCAGGCTCGAAGGGCCGAATGACCTACTCCTGCACCTATTGTCTATGTTTCTATGTTTCTAAGAGGGAGTGACCAGGGTGCGACTGGTCCTTGATGATGCTGCTGGCCTTGCCGAGGCAACGTGAGGTGTAAATGGAGTCGATGGAATGGAGGCTGGTTTGTGCGATGGTCTGGGCTGCGTCCACACTTCGCTGCCATTTCTCGTGGTCGTGGACGGAGCTGTTCCCGAACCAAACTGTGATGCATCCCGATAAAATGCTCTCCACGGCGCATCTGTAGGCGTTGGTGAGAGTCATCGGGGACATGCCGAACTTTCTTAAGTCGTCTTTTAGTGTCGATGTGGGAGAAATCCAGAGCATCTCGAGGAAACCCACAAAATCCTAGTTAGAACGTGCAAACTCCGCGCAGATAGCACCCGAGGTCTGGATCGAACCGAGGTGTCTCTGACGCTGTGAGTCAGCGGCTAAACTAACTGCGCCCACCGCGCTGCCCTTAATGCCCCCAGTGGTGCTTTGAACGGAATCCAGAGTAGGGTTCTCGAATCTCACCATAACTGCTGGGGGATTTTAATTGTTGTTAATTAAATAATTCTGAGTTAATTTTTAAAAATAGAAACCAGCCTCTGTTCTGGAGACTGTGAAACCACTGGATTGCTTTGAAGAGCCATCTAGTTCACTCATATACTCTAGGGTGGGGGAATTCTGCTGTCTGGTCTAGTTTAACTGTGAGTCGAGACCCACAGCAATGTGGTTAGTTTCTGACTGCCCTCTGAACGACTTCAGCATTCCACTCTGTTGTATCATAGCTGCTCGGTTGCAGATAAAGGCTTGCAGCACAGAAACAGGCCCTGTGGCCTACCTTGCCCACGCCGACCATCGACTCATTGAGTGATAAAGTCATACACATTGGGAACAGGCCCCTTGACTAGGGTTGCTGAATGTCCCTTATTAGCCGGGACATCCCGTGTATTGGGCTAAATTGGTTTGCCCCATACGGGACCGCCCTTGTCCCGTATTTGACCGCTACTACTCGGGTCGAGGGGACTGTCAGGTCGGAGTGCGCGTCCGGCCCCGCCTCACCCGTCCCGACGTAGTGCAGCCCGTGGAGTGCAGCAGCAGCAGCAGCAGCAGCAGCAGCGCCTCGCCCGTGGCCCCGTCGGTCGGCAGCCCGGCCAGTTGTCCGACCTTCGGGCCTTCGTTTACTGCCGACACCGCCACCACCACCCCTCCTTCTCATGGCTGAATTGGATGGGACGGCCCAGGCCAGAACTCCTCAGCCAGCACCCGGGTCAACTCATCAATCACCCAGCCACGGCCGAGTCAGTCAACGAATTGCCGTCGGGAATATGTCCCTTATTTTGACCTTTTCTCCCTTATTTGGGAGTGAGAAAGTTGGCAACATACGATACCCTCGGCGCAGCTTTGTCCGCGCCGACCAACATGCCCCATCAACACTAGTGCCACGCCGACCAACATGCCCCATCAACACTAGTTCCACGCCGACCAACATGCCCCATCAACACTAGTTCCATGCCGACCAACATGCTCCATCTACACTAGCCCCACGCCGACCAACATGCCCCATCAACACTAGTTCCATGCCGACCAACATGCTCCATCTACACTAGCCCCACGCCAACCAACATGCCCCATCAACACTAGTTCCATGCTGACCTACATGCCCCATCAACATTAGTTCCATGCCGACCAACATGCCCCATCTACATTAGTTCCACGCCGACCAACATGCCCCATCTACACTAGTTCCACGCCGACCAACATGCCCCATCTACACTAGCCCCACCTGCCTGCTTTTTTCCCATATCTCTCTGAACCATTCATATCCGTGCATCCACCAAATGTTATAGAACTTGCCTCAATTAACAGAAGCCTGTAACAACCTCGTTGGTTATTAAGCAGCTTTCTATTCATCAAGATGTAGTTGACAATATAGCAGCTGTGTATCAGCGGTACAAATTGGGCTTTGCATTACCTGAAGTTCAAACATGCAAAGAATTAACCTCTCTAGTACCATATAGGTCATTACAAATAAACCTATGCTATTCTCAGCTGAAGCTACCGAAATCACGATGGTGGCAGTATTCACATTGCTCCGGTATTTTTGGTCGGGTATACTTAGTATTATAAATTGATGCTAGTGCTCAAAGATGAGAAGTATGGTATGCCATCTCCAGTTATGGAGGCGGATGCGGGTTGCATAAGTTACCAATTTTCAGTAATTGGTATCAACTACCTATAACTCGGTGCATTCTATACGTTAAAGACTATTGTGTACGACTGGACAGGCTGGTTAAATATGTTAATAACATAATATATTATGTTTTGATTTTGGCAGCTCACTCCATCCACCCACCACCCTCTGTGTGATAAAGCTGCCCTTCGTGTTCCTGTTACATTTTCCCCCACTCACCTTAAACCTACTGTAGATCAGTGTGTCAATACTTTATATATGTTACCGCACAGATTATGCATGCTGTACATTCCTTCTGTCACTCATACTGCTGATCCACCAGCAAGCTTACTGGTGAACTCTCTCTCTCTCTCTCTAGTTTAGACTAGCTTTATGCATGGAGATGAAAGCACTAAGTGTTACCTCTGCAGAGTTGCTAATAAAAGACTATGGATTCTAATCACCATGTGTGAGTCTGATCATTTCAACACCTACTTCCTCTAGTTCTTGACTCCCCCACTCTGGGTAAAAGACTGTGCGTTGGTATTTAGAGATACAGGGTGGAATAGACCGTTCAGGCCCCCCGAGTCCACGCCGATCATTCGTCACCCCTACACTAATTCTATGTTATCCCACTTCCTCATCCGAATTTACAGAATCCAATTAACCTATAAGTCGGCACATCTTTGGAATGTCGGAGGAAATCGGAGCACCCGGAGAAAACCCAAGCAGTCGCAGGGAGAACGTACAAACTCTGCACAGACAGCATCCGTAGTCAGGATCGAACCCAGGTCTCTGGCGCTGTAAGGCAGTAACTCTACCGCTGCGCCACCGTGCTGCCTGTCGTCTTAGCTGAAAAACAACATGTATTTATTCATCTGTCATAAGTGATAGAAAGTAGAATTAGGTCATTCGGCCCATCAAGTCTACTCCGCCATTCAATCATGACTGATCTATCTTTCCCTCCAAACCCCATTCTCCTGCCTTCTCCCCATAACCCATGACACCCGTACTAATCAAGAATCTATCTATCTCTGCCTTAAAAATATCCACTGACTTGGCCTCCACAACCTTGTGTGTCAAAGAATTCCACAGATTCACCACACTCTGACTACAGAAATTCCTCCTCATCTCCTTCCTAAAAGAACATCCTTTAATTCTGAGGCTGTGCCCTCATGTCCTTGACTCTCCCAACTTCCTCTCCACATCCACCCTATCCAAACCTTTCATGATTCTGGATGTTTTAATGAAGTCCCCCCTCATCCTTCTAAACTCCATTGAGTACAGTGCCGGCAAATGCTCATCCATATGTTAACCCACTCATTCCTGGGATCATTCTTGTAAACCTCCTCTGGGCCCTCTCTCCAGAGCCAGCACATCCTTCCGCAGATGTGGTGCCCAAAATCTATCTACTCCTCATGATCGTATGCACCTCTATATGATCATCCCTCATCCCCCTGTAATGAATATAGACCTCGTCTACCCAACCTCTCCCTATACTACAGCTCAGCCTCTTAGGTCAGTGGACGGGCGGTGGGAAGCAGAGCACAGCCCTGACAGTGAACAGGGCCACTGGAGGTCCGGTTGCAGCCTACGGCTCAGCCCAGTGTCCCGGTGAGCTGTGGCTGTATCCCAACCACAGGCCCGGCTCGTTGGAAGAGGGAAGGCCGCTGAGCCTGGCCCCTGCTCGCCCCGTGGATCGTGGAATCTGCTCTTATACTCAACTGTGGATTGAGAATAAGAGCAGGGAGGTTCCACTGCAGTTGTACAGGGTCTTGGTGAGACCACACCTGGAGTATTGCGTACAGTTTTGGTCTCCTAATCTGGGAAGGACATTCTTGCCATAGAGGGAGTGCAGAGAAGGTTCACCAGACTGATTCCTGGGATGGCAGGACTTTCATATGAAGAAAGACTGGATAGACTCGGCTTGTACTCGCTAGAATTTAGAAGATTGAGGGGGGATCTTATAGAAACTTACAAAATTCTTAAGGGGTTGGACAGGCTAGATGCAGGAAGATTATTCCCGATGTTGGGAAAGTCCAGAACAAGGGGTCACAGTTTAAGGATAAGAGGGAAATCTTTTAGGACCGCGAGGAGGGAAACATTGTTTTACACACAGAGAGTGGTGAATCTCTGGAATTCTCTGCCACAGAAGGTAGTTGAGGCCAGTTCATTGGCTATATTTAAGAGGGAGTTAGATGTGGCCCTTGTGGCTAAAGGGATCAGGGGGTATGGAGAGAAGGCAGGTACAGGATACTGAGTTGGATGATCAGCCATGATCATATTGAATGGTGGTGCAGGCTCGAAGCGCCGAATGGCCTACTCCTGCACCTATTTTCTATGTTTCTATGAATCGGAGACGGAGACGGAGACAGAGACAGAGACAGAGACAGAGACAGAGACGGAGACAGAGACAGAGACGGAGACGGAGACAGAGACAGAGACGGAGACGGAGACGGAGACGGAGACGGAGACGGAGACGGAGACGGAGACGGAGACCGAGACCGAGACCGAGACCGAGACCGAGACCGAGACGGACGCTGGACAAAGGGCTCGGTGAAAGGAACCGTGGGGGGGGGGGGGGGGGTAGGTCTTACCTTCCATGCCCTCGAGGTCGGCTGCAGGAGGCACCCCCCCACCCCAGGGGAATGAGGGCTGGACAGGGCCAGACAAGGAAAGGGATGACGGTTCGCGGGACGACCGGAATGGAGGTGAAGGCTGCAACGGGCCTTTGTGGCCGGCTACAGCTGGGACTGTAAAATGGCCCCAACATGGCCCCTCTTGCATATGGACTCAGTGGGATGTTCTGTACATTCTGCATTGACCGAAAGGTTGTGTTTATGCACGAGGTTAGTCTGTTGGCAAAAAAAACCTTGGTACCTTGGTGTGACAATAAAGAAACCTCATGTTTCTGGCAACCCAACGTAAAACGTCTCTCATCAAGAAGATGATTCACCACCATCTTCTCAAGAGCAATAAGGGATGGGTGACATTGCCAGTAATACAGTGAAGAAAGCGAATGGCATGATGGCCTTCATAACAAGAGGAGATGAGTATAGGAGCAAAGAGGTCCCTCTGCAGGTGTACAGAGCCCTAGTGAGACCACACCTGGAGTACTGTGTGCAGTTTTGGTCCTCTAATTTGAGGAAGGACATTCTTGCTATTGAGGGAGTGCAGCGTAGGTTCACGAGGTTAATTCCCGGGATGGCGGGACTGTCATATGTTGAGAGAATGGAGCGGCTGGGCTCGTACACTCTGGAGTTTAGAAGGATGAGAGGGTATCTTATTGAAACATATAAGATTATTAAGGGCTTGGACACGCTAGAGGCAGGAAACATGTTCCCGATGTTGGGGGAGTCCTGAACCAGGGGCCACAGTTTAAGAATAAGGGGTAAGCCATTTAGAACGGAGACGAGGAAACAGTTTTTCACACAGAGAGTTGTGAGTCTGTGGAATTCTCTGCCTCAGAGGGCGGTGGAGGCCAGTTCTCTGGACACTTTCAAGAGAGAGCTAGATAGGGCTCTTAAAGATAGCGAAGTCAGGGGATATTGGGAGAAGGCAGGAACGGGGTAGTGATTGGGGATGATCAGCCATGATCACATTGAATGGCGGTGCTAGTTCGAAGGGCTGAACGGCCTACTCCGGCACCTATTGTCTATTGTTACACATCTTTTTAATATGCAAACAATTAGGAAAGCTCGTACGAAAAATGAGATTGTAAGGGGGGAACATGTAATGAACAGGTGCGGGGCAAGTTTTTTACGCGGTGTTTAGTTAGTTTAGAGATACAGCACGGAAAGAGGCCCTTCGGCCCACCGAGTCTGCAGCGACCAGCGATCCCCGCTCATTAGCACTATCCCATACTCGTGAAAATGAAAAAAAACAAATTTTACACCAAGCCAATTAACCTACAAACCTGCACGTCTTTGGAGTGTGGGAGGAAACTGGAGCACCCGGAGAAAACCCACGCAGGTCACGGAGAGAATGCACAAACTCCGTACAGACAGCACCCGTAGTCAGGATCGAACCCGGGTCTCTGGTGCAGTGAGCTCTGTAAAGCGGCAACTCTACAGCTGCGCCACCATGTCGCCCTTGGATTGGTGGAGACCTGGAACCTCATTGCCAGGGCTGGCGGCCGAGGCAGATACGATAGTGGCGTTTAAGAGGCTTTTAGATACGGATGTAGAAGGGCAGGGAATGGAAGGACCAGAGCCATGTACAGTGATCAGTTTGGCTGGGCATCATGTCCAAAGACTCTGGGCTGAGGGGCCCGTTTCTGTGCTGTACTGTTCTATGTCCTATGTTCCATGACACTATAAGAGGTCGCACTCAAAGTATAAACATTTGTCCACATTTGCCACTGTGAGTGTTGAGGCAATCTCCTTGCACTGAGCAGGGATGCCCATTCAATTATATTATTGTCCAAGCAAGGTACTTTCACTTCAGTTTAGTTTATTGTCACGTGTACCGAGGTACAGTGAAAAGCTTTTGTTGCGTGCTAACCAGTCAGCGGAAAGACAATACATGATTACAATCGAGCCATTTACAGTGCACAGATACTTGATAAGGGAATAGCATTTAGTGCAAGGAAAAGTCTGATTAAATATAGTCCGCGGGTCACCAATGAGGTAACAAGAGGTTCTGGATCACTCTCTAGTTGTTGGTAGGATGATTCAGTTGCCTGATAACAGCTGGGAAGAAACTGTCCCTGAATCTGGAGGTGTGTGTTTTCACACTTCTGTACCTTTTGCCTGATGGGAGAGGGGAGAAGAGGGAGTGGCCAGGGTGCGACTGGTCCTTGATGATGCTGCTGGCCTTGCCGAGGCAGCGTGAGGTGTTGATGGAGTCAATGGAAGGGAGGTTGGTTTGATCATCTGGTCTTTTACCTCCATCAACTTGATTGCAAAAACCCAACATCAATGGAAAGATCACTTGCATGAGATTGATATTGAAGCTCGGAAGGGGGCAGAGAAGATTTACGAGAATGTGCCAGAGTTCGAGGGCCCGAGCTATACGAAAAAATATTACTGAATAAAGTATCATTCATTCATTCATTGAATATTTCGTTTTGTTCAAGATTCCAGATTCAAGAGAGTTTATTGTCATCTGGCCCAGATAGCATCCTGACCACCTGCTTCACGGTATGGTACAGCAGTTGCACCGTAGCGGACAGGAAGGCACTACAACGGGTGGTGAAAACCACTCAGCACATCATCAGTGCCCCGCTCCCTGCCATGGATGCCCTACACCGAAAACGGTGTCTGAGATGGGCCGGGAAGATCATTAAAGACCCCTCCCACCCCAACCATGGACTGTTTGCCCTCCTCCCATCAGGGAGATGGTACAGGAGCCTCAGGTCTCGTACAGTAGGATGAGGAACAGCTTCTACAATAATACCATCACATTGCTGAACTCGGAGTCCCGCCGATAGACTTCTCCAGTCTCTCCGTCCACATTGTTCGATTATTGTTTGATTATTCTGTATTTTTATTTCTATATTGCACTATACTACGGACTGACGCTAAACTGCATTTCGTTGTACCCATACTCGTATTTGTGTAATGACATTAAAGTTGAATTGAATTGAATTGAATTGAATTGAATAGGACAATGAAATTCTTGCTTTGCTTCAGCACACAGAATATAGGCATGAATACAGAACAGATCAGTGTGTCCATATACCATTATATAAATATATACACATCAATAAATAAAACAGATAAAGTGCAAATAAACAGATGACGGGCTATTAATGTTCAGAGTTTTGTTTGAGTTGAGTTCAATAGCCTGATGGCTGTGGGGAAGAAGCTGTTTCTGAACCTGGACGTTGCAGTCTTCAGGCTCCTGTACCTTCAACCTGAAGGCAGCGGGGAGATGAGTGTGTGGCCAGGATGGTGTGGGTCCTTGATGCTGCTGCCAGCCTTTTTGAGGCAGCGACTGCGATAGATCCCCTCGATGATTGTTTACATTAGTTTAGAGAGACACAGTGCGGAAACAGGCCCTTCGGCCCACTGAGTCCATACCGTCCAACAATCCACGCACATTAACACTTTCCTACACACACTAGGGACAATTTACATTTACACCAAGCCAATTAACCTACAAACCTGTACGTCTTTGGAGTGTGGGAGGAAACCGAAAATCTCGGAGAAAATCCATGCAGTCATGGGGAGAACAGCTAGTGCAAGGTAAAGACCAGTAAAGTCAGATTAAAGATAGCCCGAGGGTCTCCAAGCGCTGTATGGCAGAAACTGTACCAAAGCCACCCCAATTTCTTTACATTAGTAAAAGTCCTCTCCTTAGTCTGCTAAAGTGACTGTCACTAGTCACGGAAAAAGCGCATGTTGGAATCTGTCTAAAATGTTTGTTAAATTTAAGTCATTTTAGACAATAGACAATAGGTGCAGGAGGAGGCCATTCGGCCCTTCAAACCAGCACCAGTATTCAATGTGATCATGGCTCATCATCCCCAATCAGTACCCCATTACTGCCTTCTCCCCATATCCCGTGACTCCGCTATCTTTAAGAGGCCTATCTAGCTCAGAATTTCAGAACCGCAATATTGATATTTTTCATGTTGTCCGTGCTGATAATCAGCTGAACTTCATGGTTCAAGGTTCAGCTTCATGACGTACTACCAGGCAAGAGGTGCAGAAGTGTGAAAACGCACACCTCCACATTCAGGGACAGTTTCTTCCCAGCTGTTATCAGGCAACTGAACCATCCCATCGCTAACAAGCGAGCAGTCCTGACCTCCCATCTACCTAATTGGAGACCCTTGGATTATCTTTAACTGGTCTTAAACCCCTGTCCCACGGTGCGAGTTCATTCCAAGAGCTCTCCCGAGTTTGCCCTGATTCGAACTCGGAGATTTACAGTAACGGCCGCTCGTCGGTACTCGGGGCTCTCGTGGACATTTTTCAACATGTTGAAAAATCTTCACGAGTCTTCCCGTGCTTACCTGCCGTTAGGGAGTCTTCCCGAGTACCTGCCGTTAGCGCTAAGAGACGTCACCGAGCTCCGACGTACCCGCTACGTTCATTCTCTGTGCTTACCACGAGTTTTTTTAAACTCGGGAGAGCTCTTGGAATGAACTCGTACTAGGACTATTACCTAGACTTTATCTTGCACTAAACATTATTCCCTTTATCCTGTATCGGCACTCTGTGAATGGCATGCTTGTGATTACCTATAGTATTTCCACTGACTGGATAGCATGCAACAAAAAAGCCTTTCACTCCACCTCATTGGAGACCCTGGGACTATCTTTAATCAGACTTTACCTTGCACTAAATGTTATTCCTTTTATCTTGTATCTGTACACTGCATGGTTGTAATCATGTATGGTCATCTCATGACTCCATAGCAGCTAAAACTTTTCACTGTGGTGCATGTGTCAATAATAATCCTATAGACTAATAATGCATGACTACAATTTAGCCATGCATCTGCCTACTGCGAGTCTGGATTGTGATGCATCAGAGCTATTGGGCATTTGTTAATTAATTAAAAATGGATTTGAAGTCCAAGTTGGCATTTTTAAGCACACATTAGTAAGGGTGTCAGGGGTTATGGGGAGAATGGGGCTGAGAGGGACAGATTATGAATGAATTGCAGAGTAGACTTGATGGGCCGAATGGCCTACTTTTGCTACTACAACTTGTGAAATACAAAATGGGAAACAAGGCGGCATGGTGGCGCAGCGGTAGAGTTGCTGCCTCACAGCGCCAGGGACCCGGACTCGATCCTGATTACGGGTGATGTCTGTACGGAGTTTGCCCGTTCTTCCCGTGACCAGCGTGGGTTTTCTCCGGGAGCTCCGGTTTCTAAATCGGTGGTGGGGAAACTGCTAGAGTCAGTTATTAAAGATGGGATAGCAGCACATTTGGAAAGTGGTGAAATCATTGGACAAAGTCAGCATGGATTTATGAAAGGTAAATCATGTCTGACGAATCTTATAGAATTTTTCGAGGATGTAACTAGTAGCGTGGATAGGGGAGAACCAGTGGATGTGGTGTATCTGGACTTCCAGAAGGCTTTCGACAAGGTCCCACATAAGAGATTAGTATACAAACTTAAAGCACATGTTATTGGGGGTTCAGTATTGATGTGGATAGAGAACTGGCTGGCAGACAGGATGTAAAGAGTAGGAGTAAACGGATCCTTTTCAGAATGGCAGGCAGTGACTAGTGGGGTACCGCAAGGCTCAGTGCTGGGACCCCAGCTATTTACAATATATATTAATGATCTGGACGAGGGAATTGAATGCAACATCTCCAAGTTTGCGGATGACATGAAGCTGGGGGGCAGTGTTAGCTGTGTGGAGGATGCTAGGAGGCTGCAAGGTGTCTTGGGTAGGCTGGGTGAGTGGGCAAATGCATGGCAGATGCAGTATAATGTGGATAAATGTGAGGTTATACACTTTGGTGGCAAAAACAGGAAATTAGACCATTGTCTGAATGGTGGCCGATTAGGAAAAGGGGAGATGCAACGAGACCTGGGTGTCATGGTACACCAGTCATTGAAAGTAGGCATGCAGGTGCAGCAGGCAGTGAAGAAAGCGAATGGTATGTTAACATTCATAGCAAATGGATTTGAGTATAGGAGCAGGGAGGCTCTACTGCAGTTGTACAGGGTCTTGGTGAGACCACACCTGGAGTATTGTGTACAGGTCTGGTCTCCTAACCTGAGGAAAGACATTCTTGCCATAGAGGGAGTACAGAGAAGGTTCACCAGACTGATTCCTGGGATGTCAGGACTTTCATATGAAGAAGGACTGGATAGACTCGGCTTGTACTCACTAGAATTTAGAAGATTGAGGGGGGATCTTATAGAAACGTACAAAATTCTTAAGGGGTTGGACAGGCTAGATGCAGGAAGATTATTCCCGATGTTAGGGAAGTCCAGGACAAGGGGTCACAGCTTAAGGATAGAGGGGAAAATCCTTTAGGACCCGAGATGAGAAAAACATTTTTCACACTGAGAGTGGTGAATCTCTGGAATTCTCTGCCACAGAAGGTAGTTGAGGCCAGTTCATTGGCTATATTTAAGAGGGAGTTAGATGTGGCCCTTGTGGCTAAAGGGATCAGGGGGTATGGAGAGAAGGCAGGTACAGGATACTGAGTTTGATGATCAGCGATGATCATATTGAATGGTGGTGCAGGCTCGAAGGGCCGAATGGCCTACTCCTGCGCCTAATTTCTATGTTTCTATGTTTCTATGTTTCTAAAGACGTACAGGTTTGCATGCTAATTGGCTCGGTAAAATTGGTAAGTTGACCCTCGTGTGTGTAGGACAGTGTTAGTGTGCGGGGATCGCTGGTCGGCACGGACTCTGAGGGGCCGAAGGGCCTGTTTCCCACGCTCCGTCTCCAAACTAAACTAAAGATGTAGCACGTCCATGCAAATTCCCTATTCATGGAATTACTTCACGAAACAAACTCCATGAAATAAATAGGAGGGGAGGAAAGAAGCCAGCAATTAAACGTTAGACATTATATTTAATAAGTGTTTGGCGAAGGTTGCATTTAAAAAATAATTGTTATACTGCTGCCCGTAATCGCAAGGCAGAGGAACCCTAAGCAAACCAATCTATGGCTTTGGTCAGCAAATTACGCTATCAAGCAGTAATCTTACATTACACAAACAGTGCACAAATCAGCCATAACATAATGGCAAGGGCTCTTTAAGGTTAATAAGTGTTAACAAATTGAAAGGTTACCTAATGGTGCTGGGGCAGAAGGACAAGACCCGCTCTCTAAGTGACCTGTTGTCCAGGCGACCCAGTGTTATGAACACTGACATTTCTTAGATTTGATATATCAACCGTTACACATTAACTACTGGCCAAATGATGCTGATTACTCTATGATGACATCCCACTTTCTACTTAATGGCACCTGTGTTGAAAGATAGCATATTAGTTTTATGGCGGCTCTGGAGAAAAGTGCTTATTGCCGTGGCCTTGTGCTTTGTTTCCTACCTACGTGATTTTGGCAAGTAAATAGATTTGTTTTTTTCCAACTTTCTAGACAGATAAGTAAGAGAAGCTGGATTGTTGGTGATGCACAGAAGATGATTCTCAATGGATGTGTGCTTGCAAACCGTCGACTCGGCAGAGAAGTGTGACCTGTTCGTATATTTCCTCAGTAAGGTACAATAGACAATGGACAATAGGTGCAGGAGTAGGCCATTCGGCCCTTCAAGCCAGCACCGCCATTCAATGTGATCATGGCTGATCATCCCCAAATCAGTACCCCGTTCCTGCCTTTTCCCCATATCCCTTAACTCCGCTATCCTTAAGAGCTCTATCAAACTCTCTCTTGAAAGCACCCAGAGAACCGAACTCCACCGTTCTTGCTATTTTTGATATTGAGGGAGGTTTACAAGGTTAATTCCCGGGATGGCGGGAATATCATATGCTGAGAGAATGGAGCAGCTGGGCTTGTACACTCTGGAGTTTAGAAGGATGAAAGGCTATCTCATTGAAACATATAAGATTGTTAAGGGTTTGGACATGCTAGAGGCAGGAAACATGTTCCCGATGTTGTGGGAGTCCAGAACCAGGGGCTACAGTTTAAGAATAAGGAGTAACCCATTTAGAACGGAGACGAGGAAACACTTTTTCTCACAGAGATGTGGTGAGTCTGTGGAATTCTCTGCCTCAGAGGGAGGTGGAGGCAGGTTCTCTGGATGCTTTCAAGAGAGAGCTAGATAGGGCTCTTAAAAATGACTGGGGATATGGGGAGAAGGCAGGAACGGGGTACTGATTGAGGATGATCAGCCATGATCACATTGAATGGCGGTGCTGGGTCGAAGGGCCGAATGGCCTACTCCTGCACCTATTGTCTATTGTCTATTGGCCTCTGAGGCAGAGAATTCCACAGACTCACAACTCTCTGTGTGAAAAACCTTTTCCTCATCTCCGTTCTAAATGGCTTACCACTTATTCTTAAACTGTGGCCCCTGGTTCTGGACTCCCCCAACATCGGGAACATGTTTCCTGCTTCAGTAAGATTCATCTTCAAACAGTGAAAGACCTGGATAGAGTCTGGATGCGGATAGGATGTTTCCACCAGTGGGAGAGTCTAGGACCAGAGGCCACAGCCTCAGAATAAAAGGCCTCACTCACCTTTAGGAAGGAGACGAGGAGGAATTTCTTTAGTCAGTGCTATCCAGTCTTTCTGCCGACTGGTTAGCACATAACAAAAGCTTTTCACTGTACCTTGGTACATGTGACAATAAACTAGACTGAACTGAAAGTGGTGGATCTTTGAAATTCATTGCCACGGCAAAGGCGATGGATATTTTGAAGGTGGAGATTGACAAATTGCTGATTAGTGCGGGTGTCAGGGGTTATGGGGAGAAGGCAGGAGAATGGGGTTGAGAGGGAGAGATAGACCAGCCATGATTGAATGGCGGTGTAGACTTGATGGGCTGAATGACCTAATTCTGCTTCTATAACGTATGAACATATGACCTTCTAGTTGTCTTTGTAATGGGTCTGTCCCACTTAGGCAATATTTTAGGCAACTACAGGCGATGTTCGCCACATGTTGGCCGGTAGTCACCGGATGTGTGTGGGGGAGGGGAAAGGTAGGGTGTGGGAAGGGGAGCTGGTCACAGCAGATGCAGCTCACACTCTGCTCACCCCGCACCTTCAGCCTTTGGCCTCATGCAGTAGCTCCTGCTCCCACTCTGACTTCATTCAGAGGCTTCCGGTTCAACTTAACAGCTCCCGGCTCACGTTGCTCAGGGAATCAGCCCCGCCTCCGGGGCTTTATTCTCTGCGGGTGCCGGAAGGGGCATTACCTTCATGGTGACTGACAGGTGAGAAGACCAATCTGCTGATCTCACAATGTTTTTAAACCTTCGTAACTTTTCTAATACTTCACCGATCAGAACAAAACTTGGTGCGCTTGGAGCAGAGGAGAACGGCGAGTAAGCTGGCGAAAAAATCTTAATGATATAGGTTACCGTTTTTGCGCAAATTAAAAAAAACGCAAGCCGGATGTGGTCAAGATGAGTTTTAGTAATACACAATACGCAATACAATTTATTTGTCACTTGAACCTCATAGAGGCTCAAATGAAATGTTGTTTCTGCAGTCATACACACAAGAAAAAAAGACCCAAGACACAACACAATTTACACAGACATCCATCACAGCGCATCTCCTCCTCGCTGTGATGGAAGGCAAAAAAACGTATCTCTCCCCTGCACTCCCCATTCCCCTCCCGATGTCAGAGTCAAAGCCCCCGGCGGGCGATGGCAATTGTCCCGCGGCCATTAACGCCGCGCCGGGCGATGCAAGGCCGCGCCCCGGGTCTTGTTGTTGGAGCCCCCGGCGGGGCGCAGATAGATTTTGTACAAATAGATGTTGTAGGTGTGGGCAAGTTGGGCCGAGTGGCCTGTTTCCACACTGTGTCACTATGACTCTACAGGCAGAGTAGATTGGTCGAACCTGGCGTAATTTCTAGCACGGACATTGTGGGCCGAAGGGCCTGTTCCTGTGCTGTCCTGTACTATCTTCTAAGTTGTGAAAACCAATTGGATTTGAAATACAATGAAGAGTAAGAAATTCTTATGTCAAAATAAAGTCCCAGTAAACCGCAGCGAAGTTGCATGAGAAAAACAAAGTGTTGTTCTCTCGATAAAAGAAGACAAACTATCTTTGTAAAACACTGATGAACTCACCGTAAAAAGTCAACTCTCACATAACATGCGTTGGACTTTAGTTGTAAAAAACACCTGAAATCTTGTCATATCAAAGCCCGAACTCAGTAAAAATTATCAACTTGCAATAAAAAGTGTTGAACTCACCCAATAAAGCAATGAATTCTGTCTGTGTTGGAAGGAACTGCAGATGCTGGTTTAAACCAAAGAGAAGCACAGAATGCTGGAGTAACTCAGCAGGACAGGCGGCATCTCTGGAGGATAGGAATGGGTGATGTTTCGAGTCATAGACATAGACATAGACATAGACATAGACATAGAAAATAGGTGCAGGAGTAGGCCATTCGGCCCTTTGAGCCTGCACCGCCATTCAATATGATCATGGCTGATCATCCAACTCAGTATCCTGTACCTGCCTTCTCTCCATACCCCCTGATCCCTTTAGCCACAAGGCTAAAGCCACATCTAACTCCCTCTTAAATATAGCCAATGAACTGTGGCCTCAACTACCTTCTGTGGCAGAGAATTCCACAGATTCACCACTCTCTCTCTGTGAAAAATGTTTTTCTCATCTCGGTCCTAAAAGATTTCCCCCTTATACTTAAACTGTGACCCCTTGTTCTGGACTTCCCCAACATCGGGAACAATCTTCCTGCATCTAGCCTGTCCAACCCCTTAAGGATTTTGTAAGTTTGTATAAGATCCCCCCTCAATCTTCTAAATTCTAGCGAGTACAAGCCGAGTCTATCCAGTCTATTGTGCCTATCTTCAGTTTAAACCAGCATCTGCAGTTCCTTCCAACACATAATACCAGATGTTATTGTTTTGAACTAATTTACATTTACACAGTTCTAAAATTACAGGATATTGCTGGTAAATGCAAATCTTGATCATGTTTTCGACACTTAAGTTATCTCATGTAAATCTATGATTTGGAGGCAGCAATTATTTAAGTTCCTTAAGTTTATCCTTAAGCTGTGACCCCTTGTCCTGGACTTCCCCAACATCGGGAACAATCTTCCTGCATCTAGCCTATCCAGCCCCTTAAGAATTTAGTAAGTTTCTATAAGATCCCCTCTCAATCTTCTAAAGATTCATAGTGATACAGCGTGGAAAAATGCCCTTTGGCCCAACTAGCCCACCCCGGCCAACATGTCTCAACTACACTAGTCCCACCTGCCCGCATTTGGTCCATATCGCTCTAAACCTGTCCTATCAAGTCAAGTCAAGTCAAGTTAAGTTTATTTGTCACATACACATACGAGATGTGCAGTGAAATGAAAGTGGCAATGCTCGCGGACTTTTGTGCAAAAGACAAACAACAAAACAACCAAACAAATTATAAACACAATCATAACACACATATTCTTTTACATAATAAATAATGGAAGGGAAAACTTTTTGTAAAGTTAGTCCCTGGTGAGATAGGAGTTTACAGTCCGAATTGCCTCTGGGAAGAAACTCCTTCTCAACCTCTCCGTTCTCACCGCATGGCAACGGAGGCGTTTGCCCGACCGTAGCAGCTGGAACAGTCCGTAGGAGTCGAGATCCTTCTTCACACTGAGAGGAAAAGGAAGTGAGAGATATAGATGGTGATATGGAGAGTTATAGAACTAATGAAAAGAAGAAAATGAAATCTGTCTGTCTGTACTTTTCACCGTGAACATCTGCTTTGGTGCAATATGTTGACCAAACTCATGAGTTTTATTTTTGCCTGGATAGCAGTATAATCCTACTCCTTCTCTCCATAGATGCTGCCTCACCCGCTCAGTTCCTCCAGCAATTTTGCCTACTTATCAGTCCCCTTAGTTTAGTTTAGAGATGTAGCGGGGAAACAGGCCCTTCAGCCCACCGAATCCGTACCGACCAGCGATCCCCGCACACTGACACTATCCTACACACACTGGGGCCAATTTATATTTATACCAAAGGCAATTAACCTACAAACCTGTAGGTCTTTGGAGTGTGTCTTTGGAGGAAACCGGAGATCCTGGAGAAAACCTACGCAGGTCACGGGGAGAACGTGCAAACTCCGTAGAGACAGCGCCCGTAGTCAGGTCGAACCCGGGTCACGCGCTGTCAGGCAGCAACTGTACCACTGTGACACCGTGCCGCCCTTAGACAAAGTTCAATGTGCTCAATGCAGCAGAGGCGAATCGAGTAGTATTCGGGAAAGATCGTGCAGAAGGCAATAAACTAAACTAAACTAAACTAGTTTCTGAGTCAAACAGCATGGAAACACATCCTTCGGCTCAACCTATCCATACTGACTAAAATGGACCATATACGCTGGCCCCATTGCCCACGTTTACAATACGATACGATACGATCAAACTTTATATATCACTGGAGGGATATTCTGCCAACAGTCATAAACCACAAGATACGTGAAACTTGAAATTAAAGTGACAAGTGGAAAGGATTGGGGATGTGTAAAGATTGTGGGGGGTGGGGGGTGGGGGTGGGGGTAGTCAGTGAAACATCGCCCATTCCTTCTCTCCAGAGATGCTGCCTCACCTGCTGAGTTACTCCAGCGTTTTGTGTCTATCTTCTGTCTCAGTCTCAGTCTACCCCACGACAGAAGGGGGAGGGGTTGTAATGTACAGTCTGATAGCCACAGGGAAGAAGGATCTCCTGTGGTGTTCTGTGCTGCATCTTGGTGGAACCAGTCTGTTGCTGAAGGTGCTCCTCAGGTTGACCAGTGTGTCACGGAGGGGGTGAGCTGTATTGTCCAGGGTGCCCCGCAGTTTGAGGAGCATCCTCCCCTCCAAGACCATCTCCAGTGAATCCAACTCCACCCACAGGATGGAGCCAGCCTCCCTGATGAGTGTGTTGATCCTATTGGTGTCCGCAGCCTTCGCCCTGCTGCCCCAGCACACGGCAGTGAAGAAGATGCACTGGCTACCACCAATTGGTAGAACATCTGCAGCATCTCACTGCAGATGTTGAAGGAGCGGAGCCTTCTCAAAAACTACAGCCGGCTCTGTCCCTTCTTGTACAGGGCCTCAGCGTTCCTGGACACTCCGAGATATTTGTACTCCCTGGTAAACTGCACACCCACACCATTGATGGAGACAGGGGTCAGGAACGTTCCTCTCCTCCTAAAAAAAAATACATTCCTGCCATAGAGGGAGTACAAAGAAGGTTCACCAGATTCCTGGGATGTCAGGACTTTCATATGAAGAAAGACTGGATAGACTCGGCTTGTACTCGCTAGAATTTAGAAGATTGAGGGGGGGATCTTATAGAAAATTACAAAATCCTTAAGGGGTTGGACAGGCTAGATGCAGGAAGATTGTTCCCAATGTTGGGGAAGTCCAGAACAAGGGGTCACAATTTAAGGATAAGGGGGAAATCTTTTAGGACCGAGATGAGAAAAACATTTTTTACACAGAGAGTGGTGAATCTGTGGAATTCGCTGCCACAGCAGGTAGTTGAGGCCAGTTCATTGGCTATATTTAAGAGGGAGTTAGATGTGGCCCATGTGGCTAAAGGGATCAGGGAGTATGGAGAGAAGGCAGGGATACTGAGTTGGATGATCAGCCATGATCATATGGGGAGACCTGATAGAGGTCTTTAAAATGATGAGAGGGATAGACAGAGTTGATGTGGACAAGCTTTTCCCTTTGAGAATAGGGAAGGTTCAAACAAGAGGACATGACTTCAGAATTAAGGGACAGAAGTTTTAGGGGTAATATGAGGGGGAACTTCTTTCCTCAGAGAGTGGGAGCGGTGTGGATTGAGCTTCCAGTGGAAGTGGTGGAGGCAGGTTCATTGGTATCATTTAAAAATAAATGGGATGGGCATATGGATGAGAAGGGAAGGGAGGTTTTTGGTAGGAATGCAGGCAGGTGGGACTAAGGGGAAAAAAAAATTGTTCGGCACGGACTTGTAGGGCCGAGATGGCCTGTTTCCGTGCTGTAATTGTTATATGGTTGTTATATGTTTATATTGAATGGCGGTGCAGGCTCGAAGGGCCGAATGGCCTACTCCTGCACCTAATTTCTATGTTTCTATGTTTCTAAAGTCCACCATGAACTCCTTAGTCTTGTCGGTGTTGAGCTGCAGGTGATTCAACCCACACCACTCAACAAAGTTGTTGACTACACCTCTGTATTCAGCTTCCCTCCACTCACTGATGCAGCCCACAGTTGCAGAGTCATCTGTAAACTTCTGCAGGTGGTCCCTACCACCTCAAAATCGTTCCAATCCTTGAAACCTGGACAGAGTGAATGTGGAGAGGATGTTTCCACTTGTGGGAGAGTGCAGGATCAGAGGGCACAGCCTCAGAATAAAAGGATGTACCTTTAGGAAGGAGATGAGGAGGAATTTCTTTAGTGGTCTGTGAATCTGTTGAATTCATTGCCACAGACGGCTGTGGAGGTCAAGTCAATGGACGGAAATCAACAGGTTCGTGATTAGTACAGGTGTCAGGGTTGTGGGGAGAAGGCAGGCAGGAGAATGGGGTTGAGAGGGGAAGATAGATCAGCCATGATTGAATGGTGAAGTCGACTTGATGGGGCCGAATTACTTAATTCTTCCTCTAGAACTTATGAACCTGCCCAAGTGTCCTTTAAATGTTGTTATGGTGCCTGCACGGGAATGTAGGCGCTCCCGTCCCCATGAGTCTCGGGCAGATGGGGCTCGTTCAGCCTGGGAAGGCGGTCCATCTAGGAGAGGGAAAACTCTGATTTAAAACCTCCACTGCCTTGTGGCCATATCCAGCCATGGGAAAGACTCCAGGAGTAAACCTCAAGAAAATCCGGAGTCGGAGCGCCCTAAGGCAGTTTGTCGTTGTCTACAACCTCGCTCTGGCAGCTCCTGCGACGGCGCTGGTGCCAAACTGTAATGGCCCTGCTGTTCCTTTGGATCGACCAGCGACGTGGAGAGGGGGGACGTGCTGCATGGGCAACAGCCTGTCCTCCATATGACATCGATCGCCCAGGCTTGCATCCCACCACGATGCATCACCCATGGTCAGTCATGCCTACTAGTACCTGCCTGAACTACCTCCTCTGGCAGCTAGTTCCATACTCCTGCCACCTTCTGTGTGAAAAAGTTGCCCCTCGGGTTCATGTTAAATCCATTTTGAAAGGGTGGATCTCATTTTGGTTTGAATGGGCAAGTTCAATATTTAAACTCAGCAATATGACCTTCTTTTGTGATATTGATCGTTGCTGTATGTTGACCAAGACATCGGAAATAGCCTTACTTCATCAAGTGGCAACGGTTCAATGGTGCTTTTATTGTCCCGTGTGCAAAGTCCAAACACACAGTGAAACTCTTTATCACACAAAACAGTCCAGTCGAGTATCACCATAGCACCCTCGATTAGCAGTTGTACAGAAAGGTGAAAACATTTAATATGCATGTCCATATATTGGTATAGGTCCTGCTGTTACCGCCCTGTCCCACTGTACGAGTTCATTCCAAGAGTTCTCCCGAGTTTGCCCTGATTCGAACTTGGAGATTTACGGTAATGGCCACTCGTCGGTACTCGGGGCTCTCGTGGACATTTTTCAACAAGAGTTTTCCCCGAGTACCTGCCGTTAGCGGTACGTGCCGGTAAGAGACGTCCCCGAGCTCCGACGTACCCGCTACGTTCATTCTCCGTGCTTACCGCGAGTTCGATTTTTTTAAAAACTCGGGAGAGCTCTTGGAATGAACTCGCACCGTGGGACAGGGCTATCAGGCTGCTAAAGTGACTGTCACTAGCCATGGAAAAGAAGCATGTTCCAGGTTTTAGATTTACGAGGATGTTGCCAGGACTGGAGGGTCTGAGTTTTCCGGAGAGGTTGAGCAGGACTGGGACTGTATTCCCAGGAGCGCAGGAGGATGAGGGGTGATCTTATAGAGGGGTACAAAATCATGAGAGGAATAGATCGGGTAGACGCACAGAGTCTCTTGCCCAGAGTAGGGGAATCGAGGACCAGAGGACATAGGTTTAAGGTGAATGGGAAAAGATTTCATAGGAATCTGATAGGTAACTTTTTCACACAGAGGGTGGTGGGTGTATGGAACAAGTTGCCCGAGGAGGTAGTTGAGGCTGGGACTATCCCAACGTTTAAGAAACAGTTAGACAGGTACATGGATAGGACAGGTTTGGAGGGATGTGGACCAAACGCAGGCAGGTGGGACTAGGGTAGATGGGACATGTTGGCCAGTGTGGGTAATTTGGGCCGAAGGGCCTGTTTCCACACTGTATCACTCTATGACTAGATGTCTCTTGACTCATTCTTGATTTAAAAGTGTATCAAAAGATACTAAGTTTAGTTTAGTTTATTGCCACAGGCACCGAGGTACAGTGAAAAGCTTTTGTTGCGTGCTAACCAGTCCGCGGAAAGACAATACATGATTCCAACGAGCCATCCACAGATACATGATAAAGGGAATAACATTTAGTGCAAGGTAAAGTCCAGGCAAGTCCAATTAACAGATTATCCGAGGGTTTTCCAACAAGTTAGATGTTAGCTCAGGCCCGCTCTCTAGTTGGTGGTAGGATGGTTCAGTTGCCTGATATCAGCTGGGAAGAAACTGTCCCTGACTCTGGAGGTGTGCGTTTTCACACTTCTGTAACTCTTGCCTGAGGGGGGAAGAGGGAGTGGGTAAACAAAGGAGGAGGTACACAAAAAAGCTGGAGAAACTCAGCGGGTGCAGCAGCATCTATGGAGCGAAGGAAATAGGCAACGTTTCGGCCCGAAACGTTGCCTATTTCCTTCGCTCCATAGATGCTGCTGCACCCGCTGAGCTTCTCCAGCTTTTTTGTGTACCTTCGATTCTCCAGCATCTGCAGTTCCTTCTTAAACAAAGGAGGAGGACTGGCTGAACTTTGTTTGCCTGTGTTAAATTTTATTGTGCATTGTGTGTTCTTTTTAAGTGTATCGCTGCTGGCAAATTCATTTCACTGCACCTTCAGGTGCAAGTGACGAATGTAATTGACGTTGACTTTGACCTTTGAGATTTGTCCTTGTTCATGGACCCGTCAGAGACACTCGTCTGACAGGGTTATTTTCTGCACTGAAGCCACCTCCAGTAATTTTTGATGATTCACGGCAATTTGCCCTCAGGGAGAAACTCATTCGCTCTCCGAAGGGTGTTGTTGTTGTTGCTGCTGCCATCTCCACCCACAATCATAATGACGCCTCTGTTATTTGTACCGAGACTTCGTCATCAACTCCCACTTTGTCCATTGTACTGTTTTGTTCTGAGAACAGGTCCGGGACATCACGGTGGTGTTGGTGTAGATGGGGCACGTGGGTCGGCGTGGGCAAGTTGGGCTGAAGGGCCTGTTTCCACGTTGTATGACTCTATGACAATGACTGTAAATGGGGAAAATGTATAGAAACATAGAAACATAGAAATTAGGTGCAGGAGTAGGCCATTCGGCCCTTCGAGCCTGCACCGCCATTCAATATGATCATGGCTGATCATCCAACTCAGTATCCCGTACCTGCCTTCTCACCTAACTCGTACCTAACTCATTGCATCATCCTCAACAGCATTGAAGCACAGAGACACCTTGAGATCCAACTCTCTGAAAGTATAGACAATAGACAATAGGTGCAGGAGGAGGCCATTCGGCCCTTCGAGCCAGCACCGCCATTCAATGTGATCATGGCTGATCATCCCCAATCAGTACCCCGTTCCTGCCTTCTCCCCATATCCCCTGACTCCGCTATCTTTACCAGCTCTATCTAACTCTCTCTTGAAAGCATCCGGAGAACCGGCCTCCACCGCCCTCTGAGGCAGAGAATTCCACAGACTCACTACTCTCTGTGTGAAAAAGTGTTTCCTCATCTCCATTCTAAATGGCCTACCCCTTATTCTTAAACCATCCTAAGGAAAGCAAACTTTCCCCTGAGCTCTTTAAAGTCGCTGGTTACCACTGTGTTCAATGAACACAGAGTCAATGTGGGTGCACATGCAACGAATGTCACTGTGTCCTGTTGCATGTGACAGTAAACTATTAATTAATTCATAATAAGTACATAAGTCATTAGAGCAGAATTAGGCCATTCGGCCCATCTAGCCTGCTCTGCCATTCAACCATGGCTGAGTTATCCCTCCCTCCATCGAGATTTATCCCTCCTTCCTTTCGGGTCGAGACCGCTCCATCAGTCTGAAGAAGGGTCTCGACCCTGAAACGTCACCTATTCCTTCGCTCCATAGATGCTGCCTCACCCGCTGAGTTTCTCCAGCATTTTTGTCGGCCTTCGATTTTTCCAGCATCCGCAGTTCCTTCTTAAACATCTCTCCCTCTTAACCCCATTCTCCTGCCTTCTCCCCATAACCGCTGACATCCGAAGCAGCTGATTGAATTAATTCAGTTGCCTTTGTCCATTTTTTGGTTAATTGGCTTCGGTAAAATTGTAAATTGTCCCTCGTGTGTCGGATAGCCCTAGAGTATGGGGTGATATGTTCGGCACGGACTTGTAGGGCCGAGATGGCCTGTTTCCGTGCTGTAATTGTTATATGGTTGTTATATGGTTATAGTTGGTCGCCGCGCACTCGGTGGGCCGAAGGGCCTGTTTCAGCGCTGTATCTCCAAATTCTAACGTCTAATGTCTGAACTTCAAATTAATTTGTGAGACAGATCTGTACTATCTTTGCCCGAAACACTGACAAACCACCTCTGGCAGATGCAGGAGATTAATCAAAAAACAGGCGTTGAACAGTTTTGTTTGTTAATTTCCATTTTTGTTGGCAGGGACAAGACTGAAATAATATATTGGTGACTTGATGCGTACAGTTTGGTCTCCAAATCTGAGGAAGGACATTTTGCCATAGAGGGAGTGCAGAGACGGTTCACCAGACTGATTCCTGGGATGTCAGGACTGTCTTATGAAGAAAGACTGGATAGACTTGGTTTATACTCTCTAGAATTTAGAAGATTGAGAGGGGATCTTATAGAAACTTACAAAATTCTTAAGGGGTTGGACAGGCTAGATGCAGGAAGATTGTTCCCGATGTTGGGGAAGTCCAGGACAAGGGGTCACAGCTTAAGGATAAAGGGGAAATCCTTTAAAACTGAGATAAGAAGAACTTTTTTCACACAGAGAGTGGTGAATCTCTGGAACTCTCTGCCACAGAGGGTAGTTGAGGCCAGTTCATTGGCTATATTTAAGAGGGAGTTAGATGTGGCCCTTGTGGCTAAGGGGATCAGGGGGTATGGAGAGAAGGCAGGTACGGGATACTGAGTTGGATGATCAGCCATGATCATATTGAATGGCGGTGCAGGCTCGAAGGGCCAAATGGCCTACTCCTGCAACAAATTTCTATGTTCTATGTTTCTATGTTTGATGGATTTGCTCCGTTTGTGGTTTTGTGAGATTGTAAAATGCCGTGTTTCTTACTGGGTCTGACAGCTGTTACATTGTTGGCCCGTGTTGGGGAGGGAAGCAGGGATGTAGAGACCTGTGGGGCTGAATAACCTGCCTAATGGGCCTGTCCCACTTAGGCGATTTTTAAGGCGACTGACAAGTTGCCGGCAGTCGCCTGAAAAACCGGAGACTGGAACTGCGACTGTCAGAGTGGAACACACGCACACACGCACACACGCACACGCACGCACGCACGCACGCACGCACACACACACACACACACACACACACACACACACACACACACACACACACACACACACACACACACACACATCGCTTCCTTCACCAGCCCGTTATGCAGGCGGGGAACAGGGCAAGCGGGGGGAGCGCTGTCTAAAATATTTACAAGGTGCAAAGCCAAGGTGATACAGACACACACCGCGATGAACAGGAAGGTTGGCGCTGTAATTAAGACGGCTAAAGCACAGTGTACGGTAAGTCCTTTAAAAGAGGGGGGGGAGGGGAGAGGGGGGGGGGGGGGGGGGGGGGGGGAGAGGGGGGGAGAAGGAGGGGAGAAGGAGCAGAGACAACTTTCAAGAAGCCAGGGACACGGCTGTGAAGCTCGGCGGACATTTAACATTACCGGTCGGTTATCCTTGGTTCTGAAACCACTGCTTACTTTTTTTTCCCCCCAATAGACAATAGACAATTGACAATAGACAATAGACAATTGCAGGAGTAGGCCATTCGGCCCTTCGAGCCAATTCAATGTGATCATGGCTGATCGTCCACAATCAGTACCCCGTTCCTGCCTTCTTCCCATATCCAATGAGACAATGAAGTTCACCGGTCAGCACCAGCTACCACTTACGAGAACCTACGAGGACCTTCGACTTCCTGGCGACCCACCAACGGCATGAGAATTCTCGCTACTCTCCATAGCGGCTTCATCCCTTCAACATTTTTCAACATGAGATCCCAGAATGCGGGAACACCTCGCGGCCATGAAGGCGACTCCCCGGCAACCACCCGCGAACATGTGGCGACCATCAAAAGTCGCCTAAGTGGGACAGGCCCATTAGTGTTCTTCGTTCTGTATACCATACAGCACCAGCATTTATTTTGAGAGGATTAGAATAAAAAAACAGGATGCCATGCTGAGGCTCTATAAGGTCAGACCACATTTGGAGTATTGTAAGATTGAGGGGGGATCTTATAGAAACTTACAAAATTCTTAAGGGGTTGGACAGGCTAGATGCAGGAAGATTGTTCCCGATGTTGGGGAAGTCCAGGACAAGAGGTCACAGTTTAAGGATAGAGGGGAAATCTTTTAGGACCGAGATGAGAAAAACATTTTTCACACACAGAGAGTGGTGAATCTGTGGAACTCTCTGCCACAGAGGGTAGTCGAGGCCAGTTCATTGGCTATATTTAAGAGGGAGTTAGATGTGGCCCTTGTGGCTAAAGGGATCAGGGGGTAGGGAGAGAGGGCAGGTACAGGATACCGAGTTGGATGATCAGCCATGATCATATTGAATGGCGGTGTAGGCTAGAAGGGCCGAATGGCCTACTCCTGCACCTATTTTCTATGTTTCTATATTTCTATATTTCTATATTTCTATGTTTCTATGTTTCTATGTTTCTATGTAAGCCATTTGTTGGACCCATATCTGATGAAAGATGTGCTGGCTCTGGAGAGGGTCCAGAGGAGGTTTACGAGAATGATCCCAGGAATGAGTGGGTTAACATATGATGAGCATTTGTCGGCACTGGGCCTGTACTCGCTGGAATTTAGAAGAATGAGGGGGGGGGACCTCATTGAAACTTACCAAATAGTGAAAGGCCTGGATAGTGGATGTGGAGAGGATGTTTCCACTAGTGGGCGTGTCTAGGACCAGAGGTCAAAGCCTCAGGATTAAAGGACGGTCTTTTAGGAAGGAAATGAGGAGGAATTTGATTAGTCACAGGTTGGTGAATCTATGGAATTCTTTGCCACAGGCGGCTGTGGAGGCCAAGTCAGTGGATATTTTTTAAGGCAGAGATAGATAGATTCTTAATAATCTTATCTTTCAATAAGATTCCCTCTCATCCTTTGGTAAAATTGTAAATTGTCACTAGTGTGTGTAGGATAGAAACATAGAAACATAGAAATTAGGTGCAGGAGTAGGCCATTCGGCCCTTCGAGCCTGCACCGCCATTCAATATGATCATGGCTGATCATCCAACTCAGTATCCTGTACCTGCCTTCTCTCCATACCCCCTGATCCCATTAGCCACAAGGGCCACATCTAACTCCCTCTTAAATATAGCCAATGAACTGGCCTCAACTACCTTCTGCGGCAGAGAATTCCAGAGATTCACCACTCTCTGTGTGAAAAAAGTTTTCCTCATCTCGGTCCTAAGGTACAGGATACTGAGTTGGATAATCAGCCATGATAGTATTAGTGTACGGGATGATCGCTGGTCAGTGCAAACTTGGTGGGCCAAAAGGTCTATTTCCTCGCTGTATCTGTAAAGTAAAGTAAAAGTGCTGGAGTAACTCAGTGGGTCAGGCAGCATCTGTGGAGAACATGGATAGGTGACGTTTCACAGAGTGCTGGAGTAACTCAGCGGGTCAGGCAGCATCTGTGGAGAACATGGATAGGTGACGTTTCACAGAGTGCTGGAGTAACTCAGCGGATCAAGTAGACTATTATCTGAATGGTGGTCGATTAGGAAAAGGGGAGATGCAACGAGACCTGGGTGTCATGGTACACCAGTCATTGAAAGTAGGCATGCAGGTGCAGCAGGCAGTGAAGAAAGCAAATGGTATGTTGGCATTCATAGCAAAAGGATTTGCGTATAGGAGCAGGGAGGTTCTACTGCAGTTGTACAGGGTCTTGGTGAGACCACACCTGGAGTATTGCGTACAGTTTTGGTCTCCAAATCTGAGAAAAGACATTCTTGCCATAGAGGGAGTACAGAGAAGGTTCACCAGACTGATTCCTGGGATGTCATGACTTTCATATGAAGAAAGACTGGATAGACTCGGCTTGTACTCGCTAGAATTTAGAAGATTGAGGTGGGATCTTATAGAAACTTACAAAATTCTTAAGGGGTTGGACAGGCTAGATGCAGGGAAGATTGTTCCCGATGTTGGGGAAGTCCAGGACAAGGGGTCACAGTTTAAGGATAAAGGGGAAATCTTTTAGGACCGAGATGAGAAAAACATTTTTCACACAGAGAGTGGTGAATCTCTGGAACTCTCTGCCACAGAAGGTAGTTGAGGCCAGTTCATTGGCTATATTTAAGAGGGAGTTAGATGTGGCCCTTGTGGCTAAAGGGATCAGGGGGTATGGAGAGAAGGCAGGTACAGGACACTGAGTTGGATGATCAGCCATGATCATATTGAATGGCGGTGCAGTCTCGAAGGGCCGAATGGCCTACTCCTGCACCTATTTTCTATGTTTCTATGTTTCTATGATCAGGCAGCATCTGTGGAGAACATGGATGGGTGACGTTTGGGGTCAGGATCCTTCATCAGACTGCACCTAGTGCCGTTCTTTGTAAACCAGCATCTGCATTCCCTTGTTTCTCCATCTCAGGAAAAGTGGGCTGGATAATGCAATTTTGCTGAGGAAAATATACTGTGGGCTACTGAGTCTATTAATAAAGAGCAAACTCTACGTAGACACAAAAGTGCTGGAGTAACTCAGTGGGTCGGGCAGCATCTCTGGAGAAAAGGAATGGGTAACGTTTCGGGTCGAGACCCTTCTTCAGACTGATTCAGACTTCAAAGTCTACGTTTTTTTGGCATTGATTCACTTTTGCTGACCAGATGATACGAAAGGTTGAAAGGCACGTACCACCCGACTCAGGAACAGCTACTTCCCCACTGTTTACAGACTAATGAACAGTCCTCATTAAAACACTGTGTCATCCCGATCTTCCAATCTACCTCATTGCAACCTTGCACTTTGAATTGCTGCCATACAGCACCAGAGAACGAGGGCTTTGGCACTTGGGCGTAAGCCGGAGCACCCAGAGAAAACCCACGCAGGTCACGGGGTAGAACGTACAAACCCCGTACGGACATCATCGGTGCCCCGCTCCCTGCCATGGATGCCCTCCACCGAAAACGGTGTCTGAGACGGGCTGGGAAGATCATCAAAGACCCCTCACACCCCAACCATGGACTGTTTGCCCTCCTCCCATCAGGGAGGCGGTACAGGAGCCTCAGGTCACGTACTAGTAGGATGAGGAACAGCTTCTACAACAACACAATCACATTGCTGAACTCGGAGTCCTGCCGATAGATTTCTCCGGTCCCTACGTCCCCATTGTTTAATTATTCTGTATTTCTTGATTATTCTGTATCTTCTCTCTTTCTATTTTTTTTTCCTTATGTACAACTACTACGGACTGACGCAAAACTGCATTTCGTTGTACTCATACTTGTATTTGTGCGATGACATTAAAGTTGAATTGAATTGAATTGAATTGAATTGACAGCACCCGTAGTCAGGATCGAACCTGGGATCTCCACCGTGCTGCGTTTGCAGATAAATAACCCCACGCGAGTTATTTATAGCCTCCAAAGGACCCTTGTGTGGTTACACAGTGTTCCAGGTAGCACCAATTTAACGACTCCGACTCTATGGAACGGCTTCACCAGGCTTGCAAGGGCTCAACTAACAATGGAAGAGATTTAAACTCATGCATTTAGTTGCAGAAGGTGTCTTGAGGGTATGTAAGCAAAGGGCTTAGAAGAAAGGGGCTTGGAATTGTAAAAAAAAAGGAAAGAGGTACTCAAACACAAAAAAAAAGAGAGATCCTTCCTTATAAACAGCCTGGGGCAAAGGAGGTGTGCAGTTTGTTTTCCTCAACCTGCATTCCTCTCCTGAATAGCCTGGTGTTGATATTTCCCCCACATTAACATTCCTCAAGTGATACAGAAATCCTTGGTCATCCATTTAACGCATTATTCTTCTGGCACCAGCTTTCTCTTGTCTTCACCGGAATGTTTTTGTTTTTTTTACGATTTGACACACAGTGCACTTGATCCATTTGTGCCACCTGCACTTACAGTCACAGTCACAGTGTGATACAGCGTGGAAACAGGCCATTCGGGCCCAACTTGCCCCGCACCGGCCAACAATGTCCCAAGTCAAGTCAAGTCAAGTCAAGTCAAGTCAAGTCAAGTCAAGTTTATTTGTCACATACACATACGAGATGTGCAGTGAAATGAAAGTGGCAATGCTCGCGGATTTTTTGTGCAAAAGACAAACAACAAAACAACCAAACAAATTATAAACACAATCATAACACACATATTCTTTTACATAATAAATAATAGAAGGAAAAACGTTCTATAGAGTTAGTCCCTGGTGAGATAGGCGTTTACAGACCGAATTGCCTCTGGGAAGAAACTCCTTCTCAACCTCTCCGTTCTCACCGCATGGCAACGGAGGCGTTTGCCTGACCGTAGCAGCTGGAACAGTCCGTTGCAGGGGTGGTAGGGTGCAGGAGAGAAGGCAGGTACGGGATACCGAGTTGGATGATCAGCCATGATCATATTGAATGGCGGTGTAGGCTCGAAGGGCCGAATGGCCTACTCCTGCACCTAATTTCTATGTTTCTATGTCTCTATGTTTCTAAAAAGGACACACAACACACAATGGAATTTAACACAAACATCCACCACAGCATTCTTCACTGTGGTAAAAGGCACAAGGTCCCGCCAGTCCTGCTCCTTTGTTCACCCGTGGTTGGGGCCATGAACCCTCTGTAGTCACCGCCGAGGATGATCCAAACTCCGACGTCGGGACAGTCGAACACACTCCGCGGCTTGGAGTGCCCGAATCGGCACTTTCCTACCGGAGACCGTGGCTTCAGGATGTCTCCTGTCTAACTGTTTCTTAAACGTTGGGATAGTCCCTGCCTCAACTACCTCCTCTGGTAGCTCGTTCCATACATCCACCCCCTTGTATAACCATATAACCATATAACCATATAACAATTACAGCACGGAAACAGGCCATCTCGGCCCTACAAGTCCGTGCCGAACAAATGTTTTTTCCCCTTAGTCCCACCTGCCTGCACTCATACCATAACCCTCCATTCCCTTCTCATCCATATGCCTATCCAATTTATTTTTAAATGATACTAATAAACCTGCCTCCACCACTTCCACTGGAAGCTCATTCCACACAGCCACCCCTCTCTGAGTAAAGAAGTTCCCCCTCATATTACCCCTAAACTTCTGTCCCTTAATTCTGAAGTCACGTCCTCTTGTTTGAATCTTCCCTATTCTCAAAGGGAAAAGCTTGTCCACATCAACTCGGTCTATCCCTCTCATCATTTTAAAGACCTCTATCAAGTCCCCCCTTAACCTTCTGCGCTCCAGAGAATAAAGACCTAACTTATTCAACCTATCTCTGTAACTTAGTTGTTGAAACCCAGGCAACATTCTAGTAAATCTCCTTTGTACTATCTCTATTTTGTTGACATCCTTCCTATAATTGGGCGACCAAAATTGTACACAATACTCCAGATTTGGTCTCACCAATGCCTTGTACAATTTTAACATTACATTTGTGTGAAAAGGTTATCCCCTCAGATTCCTATTAAATCTTTTCCCCTTCACCTTAAACCTATGTCCTCTGGTCCTCGATTCACCTACTCGGGGCAAGAGACTCTGTGCATCTACCCGATCTATTCCTCTCATGACTTTATACTTCCTTGCGTTTAATACTCCGAGCGGTCCCAGTAAATAGCACCTTCAACCTGTGGCTTACTGGGACTTTATTGCCATTTAGTACGAGGTGAGGTGCAGGGAAAAGCCTTTTTTTTTGCATACAATTTAGTAAAATTGTGAGAATTCAGCAGAATTTAGTAAAAGTATGAAAATGCGCAGCTCCCGAATCAGAGACAGTTTCTTCCCCGCTGTTATCAGGTAATTGAACCATCCTACCAGCGATCCTGACATCCCATCTACCACAATGGAGACCCTCAGACTATCTTTGATCGGACTTGACTGGCTTTATCTTACAATAAATGTTATTTAAGTTATACCCTTTATCGTGTATGTGTACACTGTACGTAAATGGCTGGATTGTAACCATATATTGTCTTTCCACTAGCTATTTAGATTCAGATTCAGATTCAGATTATTTAATGACCACACAGTCAATCTGGTGGAATTCATATTCAGTACAGGATGTATAGCACGCAACAAAAGCTTTTCACTGTACCTCGGTACACGTGACAATAAACTATTGAGTAAAATTTGCAGCGGTAGAGTTGTTGCCTCACAGCACCAGAGACCCGGGGTCGATCCCGACTACTGGTGCTGTCTTTACGGAGTTTGCATGTCCTCCCTATGTCTACATCCAAAAAGACGTGCAGGTTTGTAGTTTAATTGACTTGGATACAATTGTAAATTGTCCCTAGTGTGTGTGATAGTGCTAGTGTACGGGATGATCGCTGGTCGGCAAGGACTCTGTGGGCCGAAGGGCCTTTTTCTGCACTGCATTCCAAAAAAAAATTCTAAAACGAACCTATTGTCAACTCCAGTGTTAATTGTCCTTGAGCTGGGCTTGATTGTATTCATGTATTAAAAAAAAATACACAGAGTGCTGGAGTAACTCAACGGGTCAGGCAGCATCTCTGGAGGACATCGATATAAGACGTTTTGGGTCAGGGCATCCTGCTGCACTAATTTATAGAGAGACAAGATAGTGGGGAACTGGGTGTACACCAGGGTGGGGGTTTTGGCTGCAAAATAGACAATAGACAATAGGTGCAGGAACAGGCCATTCGGCCCCTCGAGCCAGCACCGCCATTCAATGAGATCATGGATGATCATCCCCAATCAGTACGCCGGTTCCTGCCTTCTCCCCATATCCCCTGACTCCGCTATCTTTAAGAGCCCTACCTAACTCTCTCTTGAAAGCATCCAGAGAACCAGCCTCCACCGCCCTCTGAGGCAGAGAATTCCACAGACTCACACCTCTTGGTATTTGGTATTGATGTTAGTATTAATATATTAATGTCAGCTGTGTTTCGTTGCTATTCAATCAAACCATACTGTGCATGAGTTCAGCCACACAGGTACAACAGGTAGCACGGCAGGTGCAGACGGCACGGTGGCGCAGCGGTAGAGTTGCTGCCTCACAGCGCCAGAGACCCGGGTTCCATCTTGACTACGGGTGGCATCGGAGTGGAGTTTCTTCGGCCCACCGAGGCCGCTCTAACCAGCGATCCCCATGCACTCACACTCTCCTACACACTAGGGACACAATTTGCAAGTTCACCGAGGCCAATGAACCTACAAACCTACAGACTGTGGAACAGCATCCCCTCTTCCCATCAGTACTGCCCCCTCCATCGACTCCTTTAAGTCGAGACTTAAAACTCATCTCTAGTCCCAAGCCTTTCTTCACGTCCTCTGAGGGAGGGCTATATGTATGTAGTGATGTTTGCATTAAATCTATGAACCACTGTGGTATAACGTTAGTACCTCCACCAATGTAAAGCACTTTGGCCAACGAGAAACGTTGTTTTTTAAATGTGCTATAGAAATAACAATGACTTGACGTGACTTGATGTGCCACTTACAGACGGCACCCGTGGTCAGGATGGAACCCGGGTCTCTGGCGCTGTAAGGCAGCAACTATACCGCTGCGCTGTCCATGATGTCCAAGGGCCTGGCCTGCTCCAGTCTGAAGGACCTGTTTCCGAGCTGCGTGAATCTACGACTGTGTGACTCTAAATGCAGCTTGCGAAACATTCCCCGCTACACTCTCCAGCTCGCGCTGATTAGACGTAAAGATACATGGCTGTGGGCCATTCCGTGACCCTGGTGAAGAATGTTGAACCCGTGGGCAGGAGTCAACTCTGCCGTCGAGAGACTAATGACCATATCATTGCAGGAAAGCACACTGACAAATGGCAAGGTTCACCGTTTACAAACGAGAGTTCACGCCACTGTGCACAAATAGCCTGCAGGCCAGGAAAGGCCGGGGAGCCTGGGCTCAAAACCAGGTGATGAATGAATCCTTGACTCACAGTAGAGTGCATGTGTGTGTGTGCTGAGAGAGAGCTCCAGCGGCAGCTAGGACCAGAGGGCACAGCCTCAGAATTAAAGGACTTTCCTTCAGGAAGGAGATGAGGAGAAATTCCTTTAGTCAGAGGGTGGTGAATCTGTGGAATTTAATCGCCACAGACGGCTGTGGAGGCCGAGTCAATGGATATTTTTAGGGCAGTGATAGATTGTTAATTAGTACGGGTGTTAGGGGTTATGGGAGGGGAAGGCAGGAGAATGGGATTGAGAGGGAGAGATAGATCAGCCGTGATTGATTGGTGGAGTAGACTTGATGGGCCAAATGGCCTAACTCTGCTTCTATCACCCAGGGCAAGTGGAAGGAAAGAATGGGAAACTGTTAATATAGATTTGGTGAAGGTGTTAGAGTCTGAAAGGGACAGAGGAAAAGCAATTACATAAGATAATAATAATAATAATAATAATAATAATAATAATAATAATAATAATAATAACTAGACCAAGTTATGAGGGCAGAGAGAGAAGGGGCAGAGACAGAGAGAGAGACAGAAACACAGGGAGGGGCAAGAGGGAGAGGAGGGTGGGGAGGAGGAGAAGAGGAAGGGTGGGTGAGGGAGGGGAGGAGAGAGAGAGGGTGATAGTGAGGGGGAGAGAGAGGGGGTGCTGAGAGGGGGGTGAGGGGAGAGGTGGGGAGCAGGGAGAGGGGGGGGAGGGGGGGGGGGTGGAGCGAAGAAGAGGTAGGGGGTGTGGAGGGGAGGTTGGTTTAGGGGAGGGGAGGAGGGTGGAGGAGGCGATGGGGGGAGGAGGGGGGAGAGAGAGAGGGGGGGGGGGGAGAGAGGGGGAGGGGGGGGAGAGGGGGAGGGGGAGAGGGAGGAGGAGGGCAGAGGAGAGGAGGGGGGGGAGAGGGTGTGCTGAGAGGGGGGTGAGGTGAGGGTCCGGGGAGAGGTGGGGAGCAGGGAGGGGGAGGGAGGGTGGAGGGAAGGGGGTAGGGGTGGGTGGAGGGGAGGGGGGTTTAGGGGAGGGGACAGTGGAGGAGGGGATGGAGTGGAGGGAGGGGGAGTAAAAGAGGGGAGAGAGAGAGGGGGGAGAGAGGAGAGGGATGGGGGGAGAGGAGGGGGGGAAGAGGAGAGGGGGGGGAAGAGGAGAGGGGGGGGAAGAGGAGAGGGGGGGGGAGAGGAGAGGGGGGAGAAGAGAGGGGGGGGAGTGAAGAGGTGTGCTGAGAGGGGGTGAGGTGAGGGGAGGGGGGGAGGAGAGGGGGAGAGAGGAGGAGGGGGGGGAGAGGAGAGGAGGGAAGAGAGAGAGTGCCTTTTTATTTCAACCCAAACAACCATTTGCAGGCAGTGCTTTTTTACTTTAACCATATTTTCATTTTCAAACCACATTAAGGGTACTTACTCATAGTTGTGTGGACATTTATTCACAGCTCAGAGAAACGTGACCCTCTGCCTTCCGCCAACTTGCAGACTAATCGAGGCACACCACTTCTTGGTGTTATAGGCCCTCCCCCCTGCCGCCAGCAGGGGCAGCAGAGAGAATGGGGAATTTTGTAAAATCATTAATATCTCTATCATATTTCATCGACGGGAAAAATCCTCGGCACACATACGGCGGAGGGGGGCTCTGAGCGAGGTGGCCAAAAATGATGGCCGTAGGTGGCGACGTTCTCCTGGAAATCGCAGCACAGATCGCCAAAACCGGTCAAGAACAGAGTTTTCGTAATATAGATAATAATAATAATAATAATAATAATAATAATAATACATTTTATTATGGACTCGAGGTCCAGACAAGGGGCAACATTACATAAAAATACATTGCATATTAAAAATTATCATTAAGTAAATATAAAATCTTAGTATATCACTTATAAAAGCATCCTAAATTATATTTTTTAAACACAATACATGAATTAAGAATCCAGATTAAAAGAATGATCAATGTCCTACAACGAGACAACGATACCAGTGTCTTCACAGCTGGGATTCGTAGCGTGTAGTGCTAACCCTTGCGTTTGACAAGGCCACAATAAGCACATTTTTAGAGTCATTTATCCTGCAAATCAATTTATACATATGGTGTCTTAGGATAGCTTCTAAAGTACTGACTCCTGCAGCCACAAACATATTACTGGCACTACACCATCTAGGTTTCCTTAGCAGTGTTCTCATGGCATCGTTATATGCCACCTTTGGTTCGACCACAGGTGCGCAGTGTAGAGTGGTGTGCAGTATGCTCTAAATAGCGACATCTTCACCACATCTGCACATGCACCAAATTTACGCAAGAGAATATTTGCCTGTACATACAGCATGCGTCGTTGCCTATAAATATCCTCATCATCTGTCATTTGTTCTGTAATAATATGCCCTAGATATTTCACCTTATTACAGACACTAAGATTATTGTCAGACAATAATAATAATAATAATACATTTATTTGTATAGCAGGTTTAAAAACAACTCGCGTTGACCAAAGTGCTGTACATCAGTGCAGGTACAAATGTGCTACATACAACGGTACACAGACCCAACAATACATAGAAACATAGAAACATAGAAATTAGGTGCAGGAGTAGGCCATTCGGCCCTTCGAGCCTGCAAAGCCATTCAATATGATCATGGCTGATCATCCAACTCAGTATCCTGTACCTGCCTTCTCTCCATACCCCCTGATCCCCTTGGCCACAAGGGCCACATCTAACTCCCTCTTAAATATAGCAAAAAAGCGTGGAGATGCCGGGAATTGAACCCGGGGCCTCATACATCATATTATACATACATACATACATACATACACTGGTTACAGCGCTCCCCTCAGAGGGCCTCAAAAACGCTAGGGAGTAGAAATAGGTTTTGAGCCTTGACTTAAAGGAGTCAATGGAGGGGACAGTTCTGATGAGGAGAGGGGTGCTGTTCCACAGTCTAGGTGTTGCAACAGCAAAAGTCCGGTCACCCCTGAGTTTAAACCTAGACCGCGGGATAGTCAGTAGCCCCAAGTCGGCCGGCCTGAGGGCCCTTGAGGTAGAATGGTGGGTTAGAAGAGATTATTTGGGCAGGTTTGGAGTTATTGAGAAAAATTAGGTGCAGGTTCTACAGCTGGTTGGACCTAGATGAGAGAGAAAGAGAAACCAAGAGATTAGTGAAAGAGGGGAGACAGTCAAGGGCCTGTCCCACTTAGATGATTTTCTAGGCAACTGTGGCGTGATGCTGGAAATGCACCCACCCCACGTCAATGTCCACGACAAGCTTCCACTTAGTCGACGACAAGCTAGGACAACCGGCGACACAATTCCTCGCGACTTGGGATGTCCACCTACGACCCCACACACAACAACCTTCGACCCCACAGGCGACAATCACAATCACATAGGAGTATTGCGTACAGTTTTGGTCTCCTAATCTGAGGAAAGACATTCTTGCCATCGAGGGAGTAGAGAAGGTTCACCAGACTGATTCCAGGGATGTCAGGACTTTCATATGACGAAAGACTGGATAGACTCGGCTTGTACTCACTAGAATTTAGAAGATTGAGGGGGGGATCTTATAGAAACTTACAAAATCCTTAAGGGGTTGGACAGGCTAGATGCAGGAAGATTGTTCCTGATGTTGGGGAAGTCCAGAACAAGGGGTCGCAGTTTAAGGATAAAGGGGAAATCTTTTAGGACTGAGATGAGAAAAACATTTTTCACACAGAGAGTGGTGAATCTGTGGAATTCTCTGCCACAGAAGGTAGTTGAGGCCACAGTTCATTGTCTATATTTAAGAAGAATAGAATAGTTTCTTTATTGTCATTGTAACATGGGCCATGTACAACGAAATTTAAAATGTCAGCCAGTCAGTGCAGCATTCAAACATTTCTAAAGCTAACGAAACATCCACGGTAAAATAATAAATCCTGTTGATCACGGAGACCTGGCTTCATTCTTTCATTCCAGACTCTGCTATCGAGATAGCAGGCTACACAGCACAGCGTCATGATAGGACAAGAGACTCTGGTAAGAGCAGAGGTGGGGGGCTCTGTGTGTACGTGAATAACACCTGGTGTACAAACACAGTGATTGTGGACAGAGGGAGTTAGATGTGGCCCTTGTGACTAAGGGGATCAGGGGGTATGGAGGGAAGACAGGTAAAGGATACTGAGTTGGATGATCAGCCATGATCATATTGAATGGCGGTGCAGGCTCGAAGGGCCAAATGGCCTCCTCCTGCACCTATTGTCTATGTTTCTATGTAATTTACAACACCTGAAGTCAACCTACCTCCACCTGCGACAAGCTACGACCCTGTCGGCGACAAATGAAGACAACTGAAGACTTCTCTAGACGCCGGAACTGTCGCCGGTTGACATAGGATGGCGTAGGTTGCCGCCAATGGAATTCACCGAGGTCAAGACCCGGCGACAACCAACGTCACCTGGCGCCATCCTGGCGACAACGTACGACGGCGCCTATGACAGGAGAAGACAGGTAACATCAAGCCCACTGTTGCCGAGAGGTTTTGAACATTTCAAAACCCAGCGGCGACAAGAAATAAATAACGACACTTGAGGAGGCCGCTCACGACAACACAGGCGTCACCCGCGTCACGCCACGACCGTGTGGCGGCAATCTATTTTCCAGCTGTCGCAGAACAAATCGCCTAAGTGGGACAGGCCCTTCATGAAAGCAGTGGAGAAAGGCTACAGTTCACGAGAGGGAGGGAATTAATGCTTCACAAGAAGAGTTATGCCCCTATCCCACTTAGGAAACCTGAACGGAAACCTGTGGAGACTTTGCGCCCCACCCAAGGTTACCGTGCGGTTCCCGGAGGTTGCAGGTGGTTGCAGGTGGTTGCAGGTGGTGGAAGCAGGTAGGGAGACTGACAAAAACCTCCGGGAACCGCACGGAAACCTTGGGTGGGGCGCAAAGTCTCCAGAGGTTTCCGTTTAGGTTTCCTAAGTGGGACAGGGGCATTAAGAAGTCGGTCAGCAATACTAAGGAGGGCAGAAGACAGGGGGAAGAGAAAGAAGAAGGAACGGGTCAGATCGGCAACTTATTCACCCAGAGAGTTGTGAATTTGTGGAATTCCCTGCCACAGAGGGCAGTGGAGGCCAAATCACTGGATGGATTTAAGAGAGAGTTAGATAGAGCTCTAGGGGCTAGTGGAGTCAAGGAATATGGGGAGAAGGCAGGCACGGGTTATTGATTGGGGATGATCAGCCATGATCACAATGAATGGCGGTGCTGGCTCGAAGGGCCGAATGGCCTCCTTTGCACCATAGAAAATACTGTTTCTATGATCATGGCTGATCATCCCCTTTTCCATGACTAGATATGGCCACAAGGCAGTGGAGGTTTTAAAACAGAGGGACTGCCTTCCCAGGCTGACGAGCCTCATCTGCCCGAGACTCGTGGGGGCGGGAGCGTCTACCTTCCCGTGCAGGTCTACAGCGCCTGCCCGCTGCCCAAATAGCACGTACTTTGTGTTTCATTGTAATTTCGTAAGCTAATTTACTTAAAACTGGACGGGAAAAAACTTTAAATTTGAGCTTGGGTGGCCAGATGTGGGGGATTTCTTCCCAGCTGTTATCAGGCAACTGAACCATCCTATCACCAACTAGAGAGCAGTCCTGAACTACCATCTTCCTCATTGGAGATCCTCAGGCTATCTTTAATCGAACATTATTGGACTTTATCTTGCACTAAACGTTATTGCAATTATCCTGTATCCTTGTCCTATGGATGGCTTGATTGTAATGTTGGGTGTTCTTTCCGCTGACTGGATAGCATGGAAAAAATGTTTTTCACTATACCTCGGTACACATGACAAAGAAAACTGAACTGAACTGAACTAAACTAAACTAAGTTAAGTTGTAAACTATATCTCTTCTTTCCCTTAAGGGCCTGTCCCACCAGCATGCGCCTGCATGCGGCAAGCGTGACCTAACGTGGTCGCTTGAGCCGTACGGCCTCGCGGGGCCGGTCCCACTTCGATCGCCAGAGCCGTATGGAGTTGTGCGGAGCTGGTCCCGACATCGCGCGGGGCTCCGAAAAACTGACCGTGTTCAAAAATTCCGTGCGGCAACGGCCTGTCGGCCTCGACGGGCGTGCGCAGCGTCTCGATGCCGTACGCAGCGTCTTGACGGCATACGTCACACGCGAACTTCCCACGGACTTCGCTCGATCTTCACGTCAACTCGTACGGGGATCACTCCGACCTCCGCGCAGCCCCCGCTTCCGGTTTGGTCGCGCTCCCCGCATGCAGTCGCATGCTCGTGGGACCGGCCCTTTAGTGACCAGTCAGAAGAAGTCTGAAGAAGTGCCTTGAAGCGTCTTGACCCGAGACGTCACCCGTTCCTTCTCTCCAGAAATGCTGCCTGTCCCGCTGAGTTACTCCAGCTTTTTGTGTCTATCTTGTCCTGTGGAGGCCAAGTCAATGGATATTTTTTAAGGGGGAGATTGACAGACTCTTCAGTAGTACAGGTATAAGATAAAACAACATACCTTTAGAATGGCGATGAGGAGGAATATCTTTGTCAGAGGTATTCAATACCGTCATTGGGTATTTTTAAAGCAGATATTGACAGATTCTTGATTAGTACGGGTGGCAGTGGTTACAGGGAGAAGGCAGGAGAATGGAGTTGAGAGGGAAAGATAGGCCCCATAGTGGGGCTGGAAACTGGATGTATCCTGCGCTAATTCTGCTACCACCATCATCTATTGCAACAACTGACGGCTTCCACTGATTGTCGCCGGAAGCTGGCGTTCTTGTCAGGACGGACGATGTCAGCGAGACCAACATTGGTAACAAGATGGTCACGAAAAGAAGAAGGGAAGGATAGATCAGATTCAGATTCAGATTCAGATTCAGATTCTATTTTAATTGTCATTGTCAGTGTACAGTACAGAGACAACAAAATGCATTTAGCATCTCCCTGGAAGAGCGACATAGCAAACGATTTGAATAAATAATAATAAGTGTCCGGGAGGGGGGGGGGTGGTGATTGGCAGTCACCGAGGTACGTTGTTGAGTAGAGTGACAGCCGCCGGGAAGAAGCTGTTCCTCGACCTGCTGGTTCGGCAACGGAGAGACCTGTAGCGCCTCCCGGATGGTAGGAGGGTAAACAGTCCATGGTTGGGGTGAAAGCAGTCCTTGGTAGATCAGCCATGATAGAATGGCGGAGAAGACTTGATGGGCTGAATGGTTTAAATCTGCTCCATAATTTAGTCTAATAAACTAAACTAAACTACACTAAACTAAATTATTTCAGATTGAGTCTTTTGCTCTGGATCTGTGTCATTTTGAATTTCAATACGTTGTTTTTACACGCTAGGTTTATTCCGCGTATTAAATTGTAAAATGATTCATTTATGTTTTCCATGAGGAGGCGTTCTCTGAAATATACCATCTTGCTGCGACCAACCCTCATTTGCAAATGTTTTTCAGTCACCTCTTACTAACCTCTCTCTGAGTAATCCCAAACAGAAAAAAATCGAGTCATACAGCGTGAAAATAGCCCAACTTGTCCACACCATCCACACTAGTCCCACCTGCTTGTGTTCGGCCTAAAACCAGTCCTATCCATGTACCTGCCTAATTGTTTCTTACATTGTGTGATAGTCCCTGCCTCAACTACCTCCTCTGGCAGCTCGTTCCGTACACCCACCACCCTTTGTGTGAAAAGGTTACCCCTCAGATTCCTATTAAATGTTTTCCCCTTCACCTTATAACCATGTCCTCTGGTTCTTGATTCCCCTCCTCTGGGTAAAAGACTGTGCGTTTACCCGATCTATTCCTCTCATGATTTTATACACTATAAGATTACCTCTCATCCTCCTGTGCTCCAAAGAATAAAATAAGCACAAAGGGAAAAACATAGAAACATAGAAAATAGAAATTAGGTGCAGGAGTAGGCCATTCGGCCCTTCGAGCCAGCACCGCCATTCAATATGATCATGGCTGATCATCCAACTCAGTATCCTGTACCTGCTTTCTCTCCATACCCCCTGATCCCTTTAGCCACAAGGGCCACATCTAACTCTCTCTTAAATATAGCCAATGAACTGGCCTCAACTACCTTCTGTGGCAGAGAATTCCAGAGATTCACCACTCTCTGTGTTTTTCTCATCTCGTTCCTAAAAGACTTCCCCCTTATCCTTAAACTGTGATCCCTTGTTCTGGACTTCCCCAACATCGGGAATAATCTTCCTGCATCTAGCCTGTCCAACCCCTCAAGAATTCTGTACGTTTCTATAAGATCCCCCCCTCAGTCTTCTAAATTCTAGCGAGTATAAGCCGAGTCTATCCAGTCTTTCTTCATATGAAAGTCCTGCCATCCCAGGAATCAGTCTGGTGAACCTTCTCTGTACTCCCTCTATGGCAATAATGTCTTTCCTCAGATTAGGAGACTAAAACTGTACACTCAAAGGGTGGAGCAAGCAGAGACTTTGAATTGCTTTAAGGAAAGTTTGAGATCTTTGACAAGCGGGGAGATGAAAGGCTTGTGTAGGTGATGGAGGCTATAATCAAATCAGCCACAAAGTTTTAAATACAGAGCTGCCCGAGGCCTCGAGTCTCCTGCTCCTGATCTTAATTAATCTGTTCAGTTGTATGTACTAGCCCTAACTTCTCCACGGATTGTCACCTTGTCGTGGTGGAGAAGCTCGTGTTGACCTGAGATCCTGAGAGCGATGCCGTCTGGAGCTATGCTCCTGGTAGGGCCACCCATGGCGGTAAGGTCGAGTGGGGGGGAGGACTCTGACAAAGAGCAATCCAACCAAGACCTCAACGGTGGAACAGGCGGAGGACGGTGGCTGACCTTAGTGGAGTGTCACAACGGCTGGGAAGGCGGATGAAGGCTGCAGCAGAAAAGGGTCTCCGGTCGTCTTGGACTCCATGCCACTGGATCCTGACCCAGATCTGTCAAGGACCGTGTGGTGGCTGTCTGTGCACCAGTCTCCCTCCCCACGTTAAACAAAGACACGCACAGGCGTCCTCCATGAGAGGACAGTCATACTCGTTTCGAGTGACCTCCGATGAGTAGCCCTATACATGAACAGATCATGAACCATCCTACCAATAACTAGATAGCAGTCCTGAGCTACTATCGATCTCATTGGGGATCCTCGGCCGATCAGACCTGTACGTCTTTGGGGTGTGGGAGGAAACTGGAGCGCCCCCGGAGAAATCCCACATGGTCGTAGGGAGAATGCACACATTCAGCACAGACAGCACCCGTAGTCAGGATCGAACCCGGACCTCTGGCGCTGGGAAGCTGCAATCTCTACCGCTGCGCCACCGTGCCGCCCAATGATTCAGATTCAGATTCAGATTCAGATTCAATTTTAAATTGTCATTGTCAGTGTACAGTACAGAGACAACAAAATGCATTTAGCATCTCCCTGGAAGAGCGACATAGCAAACGATTTGAATAAATAATAATGTGTCCGGGGGGGGGGGGGGGGGGGGGGGGGGGGGGTGGTGTGATTGGCATCACGAGAGGTACGTTGTTTAGTAGAGTGACAGCGGCCAGAAAGAGGCTGTTCCTCGACCTGCTGGTTCGGCAACGGAGCGACCTGTAGCGCCTCCCGGATGGTAGGAGGGTAAACAGTCCATGGTTGGGGTGAGAGCAGTCCTTGGCGATGCTGAGCGCCCTCTGAAGAAAACGCTTGCTTTGGGACAGACTCAATGGAGGGGAGCGAGGAACCGGTGATGCATTGGGCAATTTTCACCACCCTCTGCAATGCCTTCCGGTCGGAGACAGAGCAGTTGCCATACCATACTGTGATACAGTTGGTAAGGATGTAGTAGCAATGCTCTTGACTCTTGAGACGAGATGCGAAAACACTGGGATTTTTGCAAGTCCTTTAATTTTGAACATGCCGCAATTCCTTGACAACTGGGACATGAATCAAGGGTGCAGTCAATGAAATGCATTGTCTGGGGACAAGTGTAAATACAGGAACAGCTTCTACAATAATACCAACACATTGCTGAACTCGGAGTCCCGCCGAAAGACTTCTCCAGTCTCTCCGTCCACATTGTTTGATTACTCTGCATTTTTATTTCTATATTGCACTATACTACGGACTGACGCTAAACTGCATTTCGTTGTACCCATACTTGTATTTGTGCAATGACATTAAAGTCGAATTGAATTGAATTGAATTGAATTGAATTGAATTAGAGTGAAAAGAGAAATAACTGAATGCAAACCATTTCTGGTTCAGTTTTATCTGTTTGTGTCTGAGGCTGAAGTGGATGAACAGGGAGCAAGAAAAGCATGTGAACGGCGACTTTGCCAGTAAAGTTGTGAATGTAACGATCTGTTGCTATTGTTGCCGCAGTGGGACTCAGTAAGATAGCTTTGGGCATTGCGATGATCTGCAGATGCAAATATTTGCCATCTTTCAAATCTTCCAAATTGAAATTGAACCCTCATGGTGTGCGAGCAAACTGTAACGAAACCTATCTCTTATTAACGTGGTTAACCCCTTAACGTGATTCCACGCTGTTCATTGTTTCTTTCATTATTTGGGGCAACACGGTGGAGCTGCTGCCTCCCAGCGTCGGAGGCCCAGGTTCGATCCTGACCCCGGGAGCTGTCTGTATGAGTAGTTTGCACGTTCTCCCCGTGACTGCGTGGGTTTTCTCCGCTTTCCTCCTGCACCCCAAAGACGTGCAAGTTGGACAATGGACAATAGACAATAGGGGCAGGAGTAGAGGCCATTCGGCCCTTCGAGGCAACACCGCCATTCAATGTGATCATGGGTGATCATCCCCAAATCAGTGCCATCTGTACCTTAATGAGTATCGATTTTGTAGGTTAATTGGCCCTCGGTAGAGTGAAACTGTCTTAGATGGGGCATTTTGGTCGGTATGGGCGAGTTGGGCCGAAGGGCCTGTTTCCCTGCTTTGTGACTGTGACTATGGCTGGAGGGTCCATTGGAATGGTGATTCCACATCCAGGTCTGAGATGCCACCTGTCCGGTTCGACACCCAAGCTGGGTTCTCTTCCTGGATACAAAGGGTTCCCATGGAACTGTGAAGATAGGAGATGGGAGGATACTCGTGACCCACAGGTAAATATGTACCCTGCTTCCACAGCAGCACTTGAATAGAATCCCCTCTCCCATAGGGCAAAATGTATGGAAGGGTAAAAACGCACACCTCCAGATTCAGGGACAATTTCTTCCCAGCTTGTTATCAGGCAAGGCAATCATCCCACCACAACTAGAGAGCAGTGAATAGACAATAGACAATGGACAATAGGTGCAGGAGTAGGCCATCCGGCCCTTCGAGCCAGCACCGCCATTCAATGTGATCATGACTGATCATCCTCAATCAGTACCCCGTTCCTGCCTTCTCCCCATATCCCCTGACTCCACTATCCAGAACAAGGGGTCACAGTTTAAGGATAAGGGGGAAGTCTTTTAGGACCGAGATGAGAAAAACATTTTTCACACAGAGAGTGGTGAATCTGTGGAATTCTCTGCCACAGAAGGGAGTTGAGGCCAGTTCATTGGCTATATTTAAGAGGGCTAAAGGGATCAGGGGGTATGGAGAGAAGGCAGGTACAGGATACTGAGTTGGATGATCAGCCATGATCATATTGAGTGGCGGTGCAGGCTCGAAGGGCCGAATGGCCTACTCCTGCACCTATTTTCTATGTTTCTATCTTTAAGAGCCCTATCTAGTTCTCTCTTGAAAGTATCCAGAGAACCGGCCTCCACTGCCCTCTGAGGGAAAGAATTCCACAGAATCACAACTCTCTGTGTGAAAAAGTGTTTCCTCATCTCCATTCTACATGGCTTTCCCCTTATCCTTAACTGTGGCCCCTGGTTCTGGATTCCCCCAAGATCGGGAACATGTTTTCCTGCCTCTAACGTGTCCAAACCGTTAATATTATTATATGTTTCAATATGATCTCCTCTCATCCTTCTAAACTCCAGAGTGTACAAGCCGAGCCGCTCCATTCTCTCAGCATATGACAGTCCCGCCATCCCGGGAATTAACCTTGTAAACCTACGCTGCACTCCCTCAATAGCAAGAATGTCCCTTTCTCAAATTAGGGGACCAAAACTGCACACAATACTCGAGGTGTGGTCTCACTAGGGCCCTGTACAACTGCAGAAGGACCGCTTTGCTCCGATACTCAACTTCTCTTGTTATGAAGGCCCACATGCCAACAGTCCAGAACTACTATCTAGCTCATTAGTGACCCTGGGACTATCTTTGATCGGACTTTACTGGCTTTACCTTGCAGTAAACGCCATTCCCTTACATACACTGTAAATGGCTCGATTGTAATCATGTATTGTCTTTCAGCTGACTGGCAGGCAACGAAAGCTTTTCACTGTACCTTGATACACATGATAATAAAACTAAACCGTCCCGCTGGGTGACTCCAGCATTTTGTGTCTATCGAAACTAAACAATAAACTAAACGAAAATCAATTTGTATTCAAAATTCAATTGGGGTCTTTGTTCAGAGTCAGTAAGTGTCTATCTAATAGCTTCAGAAAAAAACACTATCGTATCTGACTCCATCACCAACCCTGGCAGTATGTTCCTGGCATTCACCATACTGTGTAAATAAAACCTGCCCCACACATCTCCTTTAATCATTCCCATTATCAACTTAAAGCTTTGCCCTCTATTCTTTGACATTTCCACCCTGAGAAAAAGGTTCCGGCATTGTTCCGACAGCAACACTTTGCACCAAGATTGTTAAGGGTTTGGACACACTAGAGGCAGAAAACATGTTCCCGATGTTGGTGGAGTCCAGAACCAGGGGCCACAGTTTAATAATAAGGGAGTAAGCCATTTAGAACAGAGACGAGGAAACACTTTTTCTCACAGAGAGTGGTGAGTCTGTGGAATTCTCTGCCTCAGAGGGCGGCGGAGGCCGGTTCACTGGATGCTTTCAAGAGAGAGCTAGATTGGACTCTTGAAGATAGCAGAGTCAGGGGATATGGGGCGAAGGCAGGAACGGGGTACTAATTGTGGATGATCAGCCTTGGTCACATTGAGTGGCGGTGCTGGCTCGAAGGGTTGAATGGCCTACTCCTGCACCTATTGTCTATTGTCTAAAACAAACCTATTCTGCCCAACCTCTCCTAGCAGCTAAAACCCCCCTAATCCAGGCATGGTTCTGGAAAACCTCTTCTACACCCTCTCCAAAGCTCTCTTGCAGCGGTACAGTCAGAATGTCATGTAATACTCAAGTGCAGACTAACCAAGGAGCTGCATCATGGCATTTACTGGCATTTACACCAGTAATGTCCAGACAAGTGCCTTCTTTCCCACTCGAGATCGATCTACTCTATCTACTTAGTTTAGATATTCTGTGCGAAAACAGGCCCTTCAGCCCACCGGGTCCGTGCCGACCAGCGATCCCCGCACATCAATGGGCCTGTCCCACTGTGGCGAGTTTTTGGGCGACTACAGGCGACTGCCGCAAAAGTTTCAACGTGTTGAGAAATTTTCGGCGACAATGGCCACCATTTATGTTGTCGTAGGTGTTGACGTGGTGATGTCATAGGTGTTGTCGTGGTGATGTCATAGGTGTTGACGTGGTGATGTCATAGGTGTTGTCGTGGTGATGTCATAGGTGTTGTCGTGGTGATGTCATAGGTGTTGACGTGATGATGTCATAGGTGTTGTCGTGGTGATGTCATAGGTGTTGACGTGGTGATGTCATAGGTGCTGTCGTGGTGATGTCATAGGTGTTGACGTGGTGATGTCATAGGTGTTGACGTGGTGATGTCATAGATGTTGACGTGGTGATGTCATAGGTGTTGACGTAGCTGTTGACGTAGGTTGTCGTCATGTGTCGTAGGTGAATTCCATTAAAACTAGTCCCTGGCAGTCGCCTAAAGAGTCGCCTAAGTGGGACAGGCCCTTAACACTATCCTACATCTACTAGGGACAATTTTGACATTTATATCAAGCCAATGAACCTACACACCTTTGGAGTGTGGGAGGAAACCGAAGATCTCGGACAAAACCTACGCAGGTCACGGGGAGAACGTACAAACTCCGTACAGACAGCACCCGTAGTCGTGATCGAACCCGGGTCCCCGGCGCGACATTCACTGTAAGGCAGCAACTCTACGGCTGCGTAGACCGCTGTGTGTGGCCACTTAGACCCCAAGATCCCTATGAACAGCAATGATGCTGAGGATCTTGCCATTTGACCTCACAAAGTGCAACACTTTACACCCGCTTGGATTAAGCTCCATCTGCCATTTCTCAGCCCACTCTGGAAGGCGACTCCGGACGGTCAAAGCTGCCACAGCCAGACATAAAAACAGTTTTTATCCACGAGTAGTTGCTCTACTCAACAGCCAAAAATCTGTAGCCTCCCTTTGATCTGGTATTTTGTTGGTTCACATGCTTGATCAATGGTGTTTTATCATTAATGTTTTATTATTATTTATGTTTAGTGTTTTCGGAGTCATTCGTAACTGTCACTGTATGTCATGTTGTTACTTGTGGGCGGAGCACCAAGGCAAATTCCTTGTATGTGAATACTTGGCCGATAAACGTACTTACTTAAACTTACTTCTCCAGCTCATCTATATCCCGTATAGTTTGACAGCCGTCCTCAGAGCCCACGACCCCAGTAATCTTGATGTTAAATTTTCTGGTAAACCTCGGCTAAAGTGACCGCAATCCATCCCTTTGGAAGTTAAAATGGCTTCCACATCAGAGCACAAAGAGAATTGAAGATAGACATAAACTGCTGGAGTAACTCAGTGGGCTGGCAGCATCTCTGGATAGAAGGAATAGGTGACGTTTCCCGTCTGAAGAAGGGTCTCGACCCGAAACGTCACGCATTCCACCCTCACTAATCAACAATATGTCAATTACCTTAAAAATATCCACTGACCAAGTCTACTCCGCCATTCAATCTATCGGCTGATCTATCCCTCCCTGCTAACCCCATTCTCCTGCCTTCGCCCTATAAACCATAACACCCATACTAATCACGAATCTATCTATCTTTATTATGGAGAGAAGGCAGGTACAGGATACTGAGTTGGATGATCAGCCATGATCATATTGAATGGCGGTGCAGGCTCGAAGGGCCGAATGGCCTACTACTGCACCTATTTTCTATGTTTCTATGTTTCTATCTCTGCCTTTAAAATATCCACTGACTTGGCCTCCACAGCCGTCTGTGGCAATTAATTCCACAGATTCACCACTCTCTGAATAGAGGAATTCCTCCTCATCTCCTGTCTAAAGGTACGTCCTTTAATTCTGAGGCTATGGCCTCTGGTCCGAGACTCTCCCACTAGTGGAAACATCCTCTCCACGTCCACTCTATCCAGGCCTTTTGCAACTCGGTAAATTTCAATGAGGTCTCCCCCTCATCCTTCTAAACTCCGGCAAGTATAGGCCCAGTGCCGTCAAACGCTCACCATACGTTAACCCACTCATCCCTGGGATCATTCTTGTAAACCTCCGCTGGACCCTCTCTGACGGCAGCACGTTAGATATGAGGCACAAAACTGCTCACAGTACTCTAAAGTTGCCTTTTTATTCTGAGGCTATGACCTGTGGCTCTAGGGTCGGGCTTCATCCCTGGAGAACATGGATATGTGGTTTTTCGGGTAGAGACTCTTCTTCAGACTGATTGTAGGAGGGAGAGATCAAAAAGCTGGAACTTGCCAACTCCGACCAACTACCCTTGCCCCACCTGCCTGCATTTGTCTCAGATCTCTCGAAACCAATGCCACCCGTGTACCTGTTGAAATGTTTCTTAAGCGTTGTGATAGTCCCTGCCTCAACAACCTCCTCCGGCAGCTCGTGCCATACACCCACTGCCGTTTGTTCTAGATTCTTGTATCTTCTAATGGTGGGACGGTGGCACGGCGATAGCATGGCTGCCTTACAGCACCTAACAGTGCCAGAGACACAGGTTCGATCCCAGCCACGGGTGCTTGTCTGTACAGTGTTTGTACGTTCTCCCCGTGTCCTGCGTGGGTTTTCTCCGAGATGTTCGGTTTCCTCCCACACTCCAAAGACGTGCAGGTTAGCGGGCTAATCGGCTTGGTATGAATATAAAATTGTCCCTAGTGTGTGTGTGTGTATAATAAGTCAAGTCAAGTCAAGTGTCTATGATAGGACAATGAAATTCTTGCTTTGCTTCAGCACACAGAAAGTAATAGGCATTTACTACAAAACAGATCAGTGTGTCCATATACCATTATATAAATATATACACACATGAATAAATAAACTGGTAAAGTAACAGATAATGGGTTATTAATAATCAGAGTTTTGTCCGAGCCAGGTTTAATAGCCTGATGGCTGTGGGGGAGTAGCTATTCCTGAACCTGGTTGTTGCAGTCTTCAGGCTCCTGTACCTTCTACCTGAAGGTAGCAGGGAGATGAGTGTGTGGCCAGGATGGTGTGGGTCTTTGATGATACTTCCAGCCTTTTTGAGGCAGCGACTGCGATAAATCCCCTCGATGGCAGGAAGGTCAGAGCCGATGATGGACTGGACAGTGTTTACTACTTTTTGTAGTCTTTTCCTCTCCAGGGCGCTCAAGTTGCCGAACCAAGCCACGATGCAAACCGGTCAGCATGCTCTCGACTGTGCAGCTGTAGAAGTTAGAGAGAGTCTTCCCACGCTCCAAAGACGTGCAGGTTTGCAGGTTTAATCGGTTTGGTATGAATGTAAAATTGTCCCTAGTGTGTGTGTGTGTGTGTGTGTGTGTTGTGTGTGTGTGTGTGTGTGTGTGTGTGTGTGTGTGTGTGTGTGTGTGTGTGTGTGTGTGTGTGTGTGTGTGTGTGTGTGTGTGTGTGTGTGTGTGTGTGTGTGTGGTGGGTGTGTGTGTGTGTGTGTGTGTGTGTGTGTGTGATGGAGGGTGTGTGTGTGTGTGTGTGTGTGTGTGTGCATGTGTGTAAACAGCGCTGAAGGACCTGTTTCCGCGCTGTTTCTGTAAACTAAACTAAACTAAGGAAAAGGATGGGTCCTGCCATCAGGAACGTTATCTCTATCGATTTATCACTCCCCCCATCTTGCCTCCATCACCTTTAAACCAACACATCCCATCGGGTGAAGGATAGGACAGTATTATCACGGTTTTCATCCACTAAACAGTCATTTATAAATGCTGATGCACAAGCAGACCGATGCCATAAAACAGAAATCTGACCCCATCACTATGACTCCAGCAGCGTTATATATCCCTTCAGTACACCTTCTTAATGATCATCAAATAGGTGCCATTTAAACAGCCAACACTTTAAATTACTATGCAGCCCATCATATCCCAGTAATAATTACCTTTTTGGACTTTAAATGGTCGTTCTGAAACGGGTAGAGGTTGGGCGGAGAAGTTAAATTGTCAAAAGTAAGTTATTGAAACTTTGTGTGTTTGCTTTGCTCTCATTGATGCAAACACACAAATGGACCCAATCCTCCAAGAATCTGGAGATTATAGTTTAGTTTAGAGATACAGCGCGGAAACGGGTCCATTGGCCCACAGGGTCCGTATCGACCAGCGATCTCCGCTCACTAACGCTATCCTATAATACACTCACTAGTGACAACTTAAGGGCCTGTCCCACTTTCACGACCTAATTCACGACCTTTTTTTACTCGTGGACATTTTTCATCAGGCTAGAAAAAAATGCCCCGACCTACTTGATGCCACGAATACCTACGACTAGCATCACGGCCTGCTACGGCCTCCCTACGATCTCGTGACTACTATTCTGCGAGTATGAGTTAAGGGCAAACTTGGCAGAAGAATCGTGAATTAGGTTGTGAATGTGGGACAGCCCCTTTAGAATTTTTACCAAAGCCAATTCTACCTACTAGCCCGCACTTCTTTGCAGGTTGGGAGAAAACCAGAGCACCCGGTGAAAACCCACGCAGGTGACGGGGAGAGCGTATAAAACTCCATACAGCCAGCACCCGTAGTCAGGATCAAACCCGGGTCTCTGGAGCTGGGTGGCAGCAACACTACCACTGACGCCCATATGATGAAACCCCAAAGCTATTTGTTTGACAGCGAGTGAGAAATGGGCGAAGTAGCTGGTACTATCTCGTGAATGTTCACGGGTTAAGAGCGTTTTATTGTCGTATGTCCTGAAATTGACCAATGACATCAAAACTCATGGGTCATTTGAAAAATATAACGCACAGTTTAACCCATGAGAATTTTTTTAATTTTCGATTTTTATTTGAGGTGGAGGGGTGGCTCAGCTGGTAGTGCTGCTGCTTCACAGTGACATAGACCCAGGTTTGATCCTGACCTCAGGTGCTGTCTGTGTGGAGTTTGCACGTTCTCCCTGTGACGTGTACGAAGGTAGACAAATCTCCAGGGCCTGATGACATATATATCCGTGGGCATTGTGGGAAACCAGACAGGCAATTGCCGGAGAATATGTTTGAAATTTACGAGATGTCCTTAAATGCAGGCGAGAGGCTGGAAGACTGGAGGGTGGCAAATGTTGTGCCTCTTTTCAAGAAGGGCTGCAGGGAAAATGCTGGGAGCTATAGGCCGGTGAGCTTAACATCTGTAGTTGGAAAGTATTCTGGAGAGTATTCTGAGGGATCGGTTATACAGGCATTTGGATGGGCAAGGGATAGCTGTAGATGTTGTGTACCAAAAATGGACTTCAGTAAGGCGTTCGACAAGGTTCCGCATGGTAGGCTGCTCTGGAAGGTTAGATCACATGGGATCCAAGGAGAGATAGCTGAATGGATAGCAAATTGGCTCCATGGAAGGAAGCAGAGGGTGATGGTGGAAGGTTGCTTCTCGGACTGGAGGCCTGTGACTAGTGGTGTGCCTCAGGGTTCGGTGCTGGGCCCGTTACTGTTTGTGTCATCTACATCAATGATTTGGATGAGAACATACATGGCAAGATTTGCAAGTTTGCTGATGATACAAAAATTAGTGGTTTTGCAGACAGTGAAGATGGCTGTGAAAGATTGCAGCAGGATCTGGATCGATTGGCCAGGTGGGCGGAGGAATGGTTGATGGAATTTAATGCAGGACCCACACAATGAATGGTAGAGCTCTGGGGAGTGTTGTAGAGCAGAGGGATCTAGGAGTGCAGGTGCATGGTTCCTTGAAGGTCGAGTCGCAGGTAGATAAGGTGGTCAAAAAAGGCTTTTGGTTCATTGGCCTTCATCAGTCAAAATATTGAATATAGATGCTGGGAGGTCATGTTACAGTCGTAAAAGACATTGGTGAGACAACATTTAAAGTATTGTGTTCAGTTCTGGGCACCATGTTATTAGAAAGATGTTGTCAAGCTGGAAAGGGTGCAGGGAAGATTTACAAATATGTTGCCTGGGACTATAGGGCATGAGCTAATGGGAGAGGTTGAGTAGGCTGGGACTTATAGAGGTGTGTATAGAGAATGGGGATGATCATCCATGATCACATTGAATGTCGGTGCTGGCTCGAAGGGCCGAATGGCCTACCCCTGCACCTATTGTCTATTGTCTATTGTCTATTGTATCTATGCATGTATAAAATCATGAGAGGAATAGATCGGGTGGATGCACAGAGTCTCTTGCCCAGAGTAGGTGAATTGAGGACCAGAGGACATAGGTTTAAAGTGAAAGGGGAAAAGATTTAATAGGAATCTGAGGAGTGACTTTTACACACAAGGGGTGGTGGGTGTATGGAACAAGCTGCCAGAAGATGTAGTTGTGGCTGGGACTATCCCAACATTTTAGAAACAGTTAGACAGGTACATGAATAGGACAGGTTTGGAAGGATATGGACCAAGCGCAGGTAGGTGGGACTAGTGTAGCTGGGATATGTTGGCCGGTGTGGGCAAGTTGGGCTGAGGGGTCTGTTTCCATGCTGTATCACTCTATGACTCTATTGCATGGTTCCTCCGGGTGCTCCGGCTCCCTCCCATCTCCCATCTCCCAAAACCTCGTGGGATTATATGTTAATTGTCCCCAGTGAGTAGGGAGTGGATGAAAAAATGGGATAACATAGAACTAGTGTAAGCGGTTGTTCGATGTTCGGCATGAACCCGTCGTGCCGAAGGGCCAGTTTCCATGCTGTCTCTCTAAAACCAAAAGGAAGTGAGGTGCTATAGTCAGCCCCTGGAATATACAGAGAATGAATGAATGAGTGAATGAGTGAATGAGTGAATGAGTGAATGATTGAATGAATGAATGAATGAATGAATGATTGAATGATTGAATGAGTGAATGAGTGAATGAGTGAATGAGTGAATAAATGAGTGAATGATGATGAATAAATGAATGTGAATGAGTGAATGAGTGAATGTATGAGTGAATGAGTGAATGAGTGAATAAATGAGTGAATGTATGAGTGAATAAATGAGTGAATGTATGAGTGAATAAATGAGTGAATGAATGAGTGAATGATGAGTGAATGAATGAATGAATGAATGAATGAGTGAATGCATGATGAATGAATGAATGAGAGTGATTGAGTGAATGAATGAATGATTGAATAATGAATGAATGAATGAATGAGTGATTGAGTGAATGAGTGAATGAATGAATGATTGAATGAATGAATGATTGAATGAATGAGTGATGAGTGATTGAGTGAATGAATGAATGATTGAATGAATATGAATGAATGAATGAGTGATGATGAATGAATGAATGAATGAATGAATGAATGATGAATGAGATGAATGAATGAATGAATGAGAAATGAATGAGTGAATGAGTGCATGAGTGAATGAGTGAATTAACGAATGAATGAATGTATGAATGAATGATGAGTGAATGAGTGAATAAATGAAGAATGAGTGAATGAGTGAATAAATGAATGAATGGATGAGTGAATGAATGAATGAGTGATGAGTGAATGAATGATAATTTGTTATCACATGTGACAAGTCACATGTTTTGCACATCCAAGGTATGCAAAGAGTCACCACCTAAAGGGCGCCACATAGAGGAACCTATATATACAACATGACCCCTTGACATTCTCCAGCATTCAGTATCTTCTTTTGTAAATCATCATGAGACCATAAGTCACAGGAGGAGAATTAGACCATTCGGCCCATCAAGCCTACTCTGCCATCAAACCATTGGCTGATCTATCTCTCCCTCTTAACCCCATTCTCCTGCCTTTGCCCCATAACCCCTGACACCCGTACTAATCAAGAACCTGTCGTTGTGCTTTAAAAATAACCAGTGACTTGCCCACAGATTCCACAGATTCACCATCCTCTGACAAAAGAAATCCACCCTCATCTCCATTTTAAAGGTACATCCTTTTATTTTAAGGCTGTGCCCTCTGGTTCTAGACTCTCCCACTGGTGGAAACATCCTCTCCATATCCACCCTATCCACTCTAGCAGAAGTTCCTTGTGTCTACTCTTGACTCTTGACTCTTGAGGCAGAAGGACTTTTGATGTTAATGACTCAAAAGTCCATAAGTTCAAGGAGCACAATTAGACTATTTGACCTGTTGAGTCTACTCCGCCATTCAATCATGGCTGATCAATTTTTCCCTCTCAACCCCATTCTCCTGCCTTCTCCCCACAACACAACGCCCTGACACTGAAATATTGTGGAGCATCTAAGAACATTGGGATCTAGGTACATAGTTTCTTGAAAGTGGTGCCACAGGTGGATAGGATGGTCAAGAAAGCTTTTAGTGTGTCGGCCTTCATCAGGAGGTTATGAATACCTGGCATATGGGTTAACACAGCAAAAGGCATACATGAGTAAAAGATGTTGGCATATACAATCTCATCAGGTAACTCAGTTTTCCCTTAAACTAATGCCTGTCTAGACCTATGTGATCTCCCGGTTGCTAAACACTTTAACTTCCGGAACCAGGGGCCACAGTTTAAGAATAAGGGGTAAGCCATTTAGAACGGAGACGAGGAAACACTTTTTCGCACAGAGAGTGGTGAGTCTGTGGAATTCTCTGTCTCAGAGGGCGGTGGAGGCCGGTTCTCTGGATGCTTTCAAGAGAGAGCTAGATAGGGCTCTTAAAAATAATGGAGTCAGGGGATATGGGGAGAAGGCAGGATCGGGGTATTAATTGGGGATGATCAGCCATATAACCATATAACCATATAACAATTACAGCACGGAAACAGGCCATCTCGGCCCTTCTAGTCCGTGCCGAACACATCATCTCCCCTAGTCCCATATACCTGCGCTCAGACCATAACCCTCCATTCCTTTCCCATCCATATAACTATCCAATTTATTTTTAAATGATAAAAACGAACCTGCCTCCACCACCTTCACTGGAAGCTCATTCCACACAGCTACCACCCTCTGAGTAAAGAAGTTCTCCCTCATGTTACCCCTAAACTTCAGTCCCTTAGACATGATCACATTGAATGGCGGTGCTGGCTCGAAGGGCCGAATGGCCTACTCCTGCACCTATTGTGTATTGTCTATTGTCCCCCCCCTCCCATTCCCACACTGACCTTTCTGTCCTGGGCCTCCTCCACTGTCAGAGTGAGGCCCAACGCATATTGGAGAGTTGTGAGTCTGCGGAATTCTCTGCCTCAGAGGGCGGTGCAGGCCAATTCTCTGGATGCTTTCAAGAGAGAGTTATATAGAGCTCTTAAAGATAGCAGAGTCAAGGGGATATGGGGAGAAGGCAGGAATGGGGTATTGAATGTGGATGATCAACCATGATCACATTGAATGGCGGTGCTGGCTCGAAGGGCTGAATGGCCTCCTCCTGCACCCACTGTCTATTGACTATTGTCTAACAGCATCTCATATTCCACTTGGGCAGCTTACACCCCAGCAGTATGAACATCGACTTCTCAAACTTCAAGTAACCCTTGCTTTCCCTCTCACTCCATCCCTCCCCCATTCTAGTTCTCCTAGTTTCACTGTCCTCCTGATTAAATTTTACTGATTGCATACCTCGTTGTCACCTTCCCCTCAGCTGACAATGATCCATTCTACATTTTGCTTGGAACTTCGTCCCCTTTGATCGCTCAGTTTCACGCCTTGCCCTTCCATATCGCTGTCTCCCTGCCCCCTGACTCTCAGTCCGAAGAAGGGAATCTTCACCCGTTCCTCCTCTCCAGAGATGCTGCCTGTCCCGCTGAGTTACTCCAGCATTTTGTCACCATCTTTGATGTCTAGACTTGTTCACGTTCCATTTGCGCGTTGATTTAAGTCATCCTTGATCAATGTTTCAGGCACTTTGCATTTCAGTTGAGAGCAGTGAAATGAACATAGAATTGGGAGCTCTCCAAGAGGTATCTCTGGCTCAAAATCACCCAACCGATTCCACTAAACTGAGCCAAGCTTAGACCTCACATCTCAGATTACATTATTGTCAGTGAAATTCTTTATTCACAAGAAGAACAGATAGTTAGTTCATTAGGCCATTGGGCCCATCCACTTGAGTCTGCCATTCAATCATGGCTGATCTACCTCTCCCTCTCAACCCCACTCTCCTGCCTTCTCCCCATAACCCCTGACACCCGCACTGATCAAGAAAGTCTGAAGAATGGTCTTGACCCTTAACGTCACCTATTCCTTTTCTCCAGAGATGCTGTCTGACCCACTGTGTTACCCCAGCATTTTGTGTCTACCTTTGGTTTAAACCAGCATCTGCAGTTCCATCTGACACAAGAATCTATCTCTGCCTTAAAAATACCCATTGATGGCTCCACAACCTTCTGTGGCAATTACTTCCACAGATTCACCACCCTCTGACTAAAGAAATTCCTCCTCATCTCCTTTCTAAAGGAACTTCTTTAATTGGGCACCAGGTAAGTAGAACCTCTGGTGGACTCTCGACCGTGATGCCCCGCAGTTGAACTGGGCCTACCGCCTGCTGGACACCATTGATAAATACGCCAAGAAACACGTTGAGTGCAAAGCAGCAGAATGCAGCAAATTTCACGAGTTATGCTCCAGTTGACAGGTTTTTATTTGGCGTTTGAGGAGGTAGGGCTTTGTTCGGTCTCCACCTCATGATTGCTCAATGGAGCGCTCCTGCCCGGTCACCAATGTAGTGGTCAGTGGTGCTCAAAATGAGGCAAGTAGTCTGAAGTTTGAGAAGCACTTTACTTTAATTCCTCCCGGTTCAGGGGAAGATGAAACCAGGGAAAGATGGCACCCAAACCCTGCCTTTTATACCCTCCGGCTAAGGACCGCCTCCGGACTGCACCACTCCTGTGCCGAGGGGTTCGGCAGTATAATGGCACGATCCTTAGGAGCCGCCACAGAACGTTCTTTAATTCTGCGGCTACAATATAACCTCTGATCCTAGACTCTCCCATGAGCGGAAACGTTCTGTCCACATCCACTCTACCCAGCTGGACAGTATTGATAAATACACCAGGAAACACGTTGAGTGCAAAGCAGCAGAATGCAGCAAATTTAGAGTTATGCTCTAGTTTTAGTTTAGTTTAGTTTATTGTCACGTGTACCAAGGTACAGTTAAAGGCTTTTTGTTCCGTGCTAACCAGCCAGCGGAAAAACTACACATGATTACAGTCAAGCCGTCCACAGTGTACAGATATATTATAAAGAGTATAGTGTTTAGTGCAAGATAAAGTCCAGTAAAGTCCAAATAATGGTCGTTTGTGGGTCTCCAATGAGGTAGTTGAGAGGTCAGGGCCACTATCTAGTTGTTGATAGGATGGTTCAGTTGCCTGATAATAGACAATGCATGACCACACTTGACCCATTATGGATACATAACGTTTAGTGCAAGGTAAAGCCAGCAAAGTCCGATCAAGAATAGTCACCAAAGAGGTAGATTATAGTGCAGGACCGCTCTCTGGTTGTGGTCGGATGGTTCAGTTGCCTGATAACAGCTGGGAAGAAACTGTCCCTGAATCTGGAGGTGTGCGTTTTCACGCTTCTGTACCCCTTGCCTGATGGGAGAGGGGAAAAGAAGGACTGGCTGGGATGCGACTGGTCCTTGATGATGCTGCTGGCCTTGCCGCGGCAGCGTGAGGTGTCGATGGAGTCAATGGAAGGGAGGTTTGTTTTGCATGAATGACTGAGCTGTGTCCATAATCCTCTGTAATTTCTTGCGGTCTAGGATGGAGCTGTTCCCAAAAACTGAGTCATGCAAAACATTATTAAAGGGAAATTCTTCAGAAAGGAGGGTCTCGACCCGAAACGTCACCCATTCCTTCTCTCCAGAGACGCTGCCTGTCCCGCTCAGTTACTCCAGCATTTTGTGTCTATAGAAGTTGGGATGTTATGTTACAGCTGTATAAGATGCTGATGAGACAGCCATGATCATATCGAATGGCGGTGCAGGCTCGAGGGGCCGAATGGCCTACTCCTGCACCTATTTTCTATGTTTCTATAATAGACAATAGGTGCAGGAGTAGGCCATTCGGCCCTTCGAGCCTGCACCACCATTCAATGTGATCATGGCTGATCATCCCCAATCGGTACCCTGTTCCTGCCTTCTCCCCATATCCCCTGACTCATCTATCTTTAAGAGCCCTATCTAGCTCTCTCTTGAAAGCATCCAGAGAACCGGCCTCCACCACCCTCTGAGTCAGAGAATTCCACAGACTCACAACTCTCTGTGTGGAAAAAATGTCCCCCATCTAAGTTCTGAATGGCTTACCCCTTATTCATAAATGTAAGTCTTATGATGATCTGGTTGCAATAACTACATTACACCTCCCTACACCTTCCAGCGCATGTTGGACAGCATGGGCAAGTTGGGCTGAAGGGCCTGTTCCCACGCTGTTTCACTCTAGGTACAGGCAGATGCGGTCAGTTTAACTTAGCATCATGTTCCATAGTGATGATGACACTTAATTTTCATATGTACCCACGCTATTAGGTGCAGTGAATTTTTTTGGTATTGGATACAATCCAGTAAAGTCATACTTTAAATATGCACAATCATAACCATAGACAATAGACAATAGGTGCAGCAGTAGGCCATTCGGCCCTTCGAACCAGCACCACCATTCAATATGATCATGGCTGATCATCCACAATCAGTAGGACATTGAGGGCCGAAGGGCCTGTTCCTGTGCTGTACATAGTACTATGAAAGTTATGTTATTCAGTTGAAGGGCTGCCACAGGCAGGTGCTTGCATGATGAGATGAATGCCGGAGTTTTTTTAAAAATCATATTATTTTTATTTTTATTTAATTCATTATTTTAGAGATACAGCATGGAAACAGGCCCTTCAGCCCACTGGGTCCGCGCCGACCAGCGATGTCTGCAGGACCAGGGAACCCAGCACACTAACGCTATTCTCCACAAACTAAGGACAATTTACATTTATACCAAGCCAATTAACATGCAATCCTGTACATCTTTGGAGTGTGGGAGGAAACCGGGGATCTTGGAGAAAACCCACGCAGGTCACGGGGAGAACGTGCAAACTCTGTACAGGCAGCGCCCGTGGCTAGGATCGAACCGGGGTCTCTGGTGCTGTAAGCGCCGCAAGGCAGCAACTCTACCGCTGCGCCATCGTGCCGCCCAATGCAGTTCAAAGCAACTTAATTACAATCAGGGGCAGTTGGTCCAAATCGCTTTCCGCAGTGCGTTCGATGCCATGGAACCCTAAGCACTAATAGCTCATGTTGTGTGATGACAGATTGGTGGACAGTACAAAGTGATGTTGCTGTAAAGGCTGGGTAATAACAGGTTTGGTAGCAGCGTAGAAAGCATTTAACCGCGATGCATCACAGCTTGGTTTGGGAACAGCTTCATCCAAGACCGCAGGAAATTGCAGAGAATTGTGGACGCGGCCCAGACCATCACACAAACCATGGGCGGAAATCCTGGGGAAATCCTGGGGAAATCCTCTCATGCTTTGTGAGGCAGGGGACAATCCCCCCCCCCCCCCCCCCCCCCCCCCCCCCCATGTTTTGTAATCCGGACTTTATCAGACGCTTTCTAGGGGCTGAATCGGCCTGTTCGCGGGGCCTTTCATCGCCCGGCGCGGCATAAAATCAAACTGCTGCATCGAGGCGATCGAGGCTCCCGTTGTTGAACCCCCCCGCCGGTCGATGAAAGACCCCACTAACGGGCCGATTCAAGCCCCACGATTCGGGGCGCTGTTACCACGGCCGAAGCCTCCCGTGTCTGCGCACGCCACAAAATTGCGTGTCCCCCCCATGTTTTGATAGGGATTTCCATGCCTGACACAAACCAACCTCCCTTCCATCGACTCCATCTACACCTCACGCTGCCTCGGCAAGGCCAGCAGCATCATCAAGGACCAGTCGCACCCGGGCCACTCCCTCTTCTCCCCTCTCCCACCAGGCAAAACGTACAGAAATGTGAAAACGCACACCTCCAGATTCAGGGACGGTTTCTTCCCAGCCGTTATCAGGCAACTGAACCATCCTACCACAACCAGACAACAGTGCTGAACTACTATCTACCTCATTGGTGACCCTCGGACTATTCTTGATCGGACTTTGCTGGCTTTACCTTGCATTAAACGTTGTGCATCTGCTGTATACACTGTTAATAGGTCAAGTGTAATCATGCATTGTCTTTCTGCTGGCTGGTTAGCACGCAACACAAGATTTTCACTGTATGTTTAAGAGAGAAATACTGATGCTGGTAAATCGATGGTAGACACAAAATTCTGGAGTAACTCAGCGGGTGAGGCAGCATCTATGGAGAGAAGGAATTCTCTGCATAGATGCTGCCTCACCCGCTGAGTTACCCCAGGCTTTCACTGTACACCTGTACACGTGACAATAAACTGAGCGGATAATGAGGATAATGCCAGTGTTCGGGGTCACTGGTCGGTGCAGACTCGGTGGGCCGAAGGGCCTGTCTCCATGCTGTCTCTCTAGAACTAAAATATGAATAAACATTGAAGGGCCTTTTCTGTGCTGCACTGCTCTATGTACTCTGTTCTTAAGTTGACAATAGACAATAGGTGCAGGAGTAGGCCATTCGGCCCCTTGAGCCAGCACCGCCATTCACTGTGATCATGGCTGGTCATCCCCAATCAGTACCCCGTTCCTGCCTTCTCCCCATATCCCCTGACTCCACTATCTTTAAGAGCCCCATCTAGCTCTCTCTTGAAAGTTAACATAGAAACATAGAAACATAGAAATCAGGTGCAGGAGTAGGCCATTCGGCCCTTCGAGCCTGCACCGCCATTCAATATGATCATGGCTGATCATCCAACTCAGGATCCTGTACCTGCCTTCTCTCCAGACCCTCTGATCCCCGTAGCCACAAGGGCCACATCTTACTCCCTCTTAAATATAGCCAATGAACTGGCCTCGACTACCCTCTGCGGCAGAGAGTTCCAGAGATTCACCACTCTCTGTGTGAAAAAGGTTCTTCTCATCTCGGTTTTAAAGGATTTCCCCCTTATCCTTAAGCTGTGACCCCTTGTCCTGGACTTCCCCAACTTCCCCAAGTTGATGGATTACCTCAGGCATGTGCTTGCATGAGGAGGTGAATACACAAGGGGGGGAGTTGGGACAGATCAGGGACTAAATCTCTTTCCGCAGTGTGTTCGACGGCACATATAACCCTAAGCACCAAGAGCCCATGTTGTGTGATGACAGGTTGCTGGGCGGTACAAAGCGAAGGTGCTGTAAAGGCTGGATAATAACAGGTTTGGAGGCAGCATTGTTCCCAGTCACACTCACACCAGAATAAGACCCTTTCTCAAGGTTCAGCAAAAGTAGTGAGCCTGCAAAGTGGGAAACAGCCACTTCCTCGCACAGCTCAGCTGTAAACGAAAGCAACTTGGAGAAAGGAATGAGGAAAACAGAAGGCCACACTTTAGAAAGGATCCGAGGAGGAATTTCTTCAGTCAGAGTGTGGTAAATCTGTGGAATTCATTGCCACAGACGGCTGTAGAGGCCATTAATCTAGTTTGGTTTAGAGATACAACGTGGAAACAGGCCCTTCAGCCCACCGAATCCGCTCTGACCAGCGACCTTACTTACAATATCCTGCACACTCTAGAGACAATTACATTTCATACCAAGCCAATTAACCTACAGACCAGTACGCCTTTGTGTGGGAGGAAACTGAAGATTTCAGAGCAAACCCATGCAGGTCACGAGGAGACCTGTTGATCTGTTGTGGCGGTACGCGAACTGCAGTAGGTCCAGGTTTTTGTCGAGGTAGGAGTTGATTTGCTCCATGATCAGCCTCTCGAAGCACTTCATCACCACCGGCGTTAGTGCCACTGGTCGATAGTCGTTGAGGCACGTCACCTTACTCTTCTTGGGCACCGGTATAATTGATGCCCTTTTATAGCAGGTGGGGACCTCAGACCTCAGAAGTGAGAGGTTGAAAATGTCCGCAAAAACTCCCACCAGTTGGTCCGCACAGGTTTTTAGAACACGACCGGGTATACCATCAGGCGCTTTCCGAGGGTTCACCCCTCTGAAGGATTTTCTGATGTCGGCCTCTGTGACTTCTACTGAAATACCATCACAGCGAATGGGGGCTCGAGAAGGCACATCAGTATTCTCCCTATCAAAGCGTGCGTAAAACGCATTGAACTCACAACTCTCTGTGTGAAAAAGTGTTTCCTCATCTCCGTTCTAAATGGCTTACCCCTTATTCTTAAACTGTGGCCCCTGGTTCTGGGCTCCCCCAACATCGGGAACATGTTTCCTGCCTCCAGAATGTCCAAACCCTTAATAATCTTACATGTTTCAATAAGATCCCCTCTCATCCTAAATTCCAGAGTGTACAAGCCCGGCTGCTCCATTCTCTCAGCATATGACAGGGGTGGGAGATTGCAACCTTGACGTGGTCCGCCCTGTTTTAACGAATGCAATTAACCTGGCGTGCACAATCAAACATAGATAGAAACATAGAACATAGAAAATAGGTGCAGGAGTAGGCCATTCGCCCCATCGAGCCTGCACCGCCATTCAATATGATCATGGCTGATCATCCAACTCAGTATCCCGTACCTGCCTTCTCTCCATACCCCCTGATCCCCTTAGCCACAAGGGCCACATCTAACTCCCTCTTAAATATAGCCAATGAACTGGCCTCAACTACCCTCTGTGGCAGAGAGTTCCAGAGATTCACCACTCTCTGTGTGAAAAAAGTTCTTCTCATCTCGGTTTTTAAAGGATTTCCCCCTTATCCTTAAGCTGTGACCCCTTGTCCTGGACTTCCCCAACATCGGGAACAATCTTCCTGCATCTAGCCTGTCCAACCCTCAAATAATATCAAATAGAACAAGTTGTCCAACAATTCTAGACTGTGCACGCCATACGCAAGAAGGAGAAACATATGACAGAATGGAGCAGCTGGGCTTGTTTACTCTGGAAGTTAGAAGGATGAGAGGGGATGTTACTGAAACATATATAGTTCCAATTAGAACTTATGAACGTGTTTCGAGAGCGTTTCTTTGAGGTAAGAGGATATCCAGTTTAGGAACGGGAGGGAAAAAAAGAGTTTGTGAAATAACAAAACAAAGGAGGAAATCCTGGCACAGAAAGCAGTGCGTCGCTGCCAATGTACAGTTACAGTAGTCCCAGTGAGGAAGTGCGACGTGACCAAAATAGACGATTATTCTCTGACACCATGCAGCTTTAGCATGCTGCTGGAAACCTTCAGAGATGAAAGTTGTTGTTGCCGTGCCAATTCCCTGCCACTTCCTCTGTAAGGGAAATGAGAGAGTTACTGCAGTTCAGGCCCGCTTTTAGTTCAGAGATACAGCGCAGAAACAAGGCCCTTCAGCCCGCCGAGTCCCCGCTGACCAGCGATCCCCGAACACTAACGCTATCCTACACACACTAGGGACAATTTACATTGATGCCGAGCCAGTTAACCTACAAACCTGCACGTCTTTGGAATGAGGGAGGAATCGGAGCTTCTGGGGGGGAACCAAGCGGGTCACAGGAAGAACGTACAAACTCCGTTCAGACGGCAGCCGTAGTCGGGATTGATCCCGGGTCTCTGGCGCTGTAAGGCAGCAACTCTACCGCTGCGCCACCGTGCCGCCCTAGCTGGGAGAGGGAAATGCTGTACACCAGAGAGTCGGGTGTGTGCCCAGGGACAAAGATCAAGATCAAGATACAAGATCAAGATACATCAAGATACAAGATACATTTAATTGTCATTTGGACCCCTTGAGGTCCAAACGAAATGCCGTTTCTGCAGCCATACATTACAAACACATAAACCCAAGACACAACATAATTTTACATAAACATCCATCACATTGCTGTGATGGAAGGTCTAATAAACTTATCTCTCCACCTCCCCCTCCCCCCCCCCCCCCATGTCAGAGTCAAAGTCAAAGCCCCCGGCTGGCGATGGCGATGTCCCGCGGCCATTTAAAGCCACGCCGGGTGGTGCGAGGTCGCGCACCGGGTCTTGGTGTTAGAGCCCCCGGCGTGCGCTCGCAGAGTCCCGCGGCCATTCCAAGCCGCGCGGGGCAGTGATGTTAGGCCCCGCTGAGCTCCTCGACCCCGCACAGGGCGGGGGAAGTCGCCGTTGCAGAGCCCTGAAAAGGGTCTCCCTCCAGGGACCCGCACAGACCTGCTGTTGGACCTCCGACTCTCCGGTCGGGGCCAGCAGCAGCAGCAGCAGCAGCGCTCCTCCACCGCTCCACCCGCTGGACGCCAGCCCCGCGAGGCGACGGTGAGTCGTAGCACCAGAGTCCCCGGTCTCTTCCTGTTGGAGGCCGCTCCTCGCTGCAGCCCCAATGACAACGGAAACCCACGAGAAAAAGTCGGGTTCTCCCGTGCAGGAAGAGATTTTAAAAAGTTTCCCCCCCCCCTCCCACCCCACCCCCCACCCCCCCCCCCCACACACACCCCAACAAAAAATAACAAAAACTACATAAAAACACAGACAGAAAATAATAAAACGCGGACAGACTGCAGAGGCCGCTGCTGACCAGAGTCGCGCCGCCCCCGGATTAGAGGCACGGTGGCGCAGAGGTAGTGTTGCTGCCTTAAGCCCCTGTCCCACATACGTGTCCTTGGCACGCTAATTACGCGACCTCGTTGTTGCGTTGAGCCACGACAGTCCCACGAAGGTCGCGCATGACTTCATGCGTGCGCACAGCGGTCTGGAGCGCGTGACGTCATTTGAAGATGGACACAAAATTGTGGAGTAACTCAGCGGGACCGGCGGCCTCTCTGGAGAGAAGCAATGGGTGATGTTTCGGGTCGAGACTCTTCTTCAGTCTGAAAGAAGGGTCTTGACCTGAAACGTCCCGCTCTGGGAGTAGAAGTGGGGGCGGATCCGGACCGCAACGGCCGTGAGCCCCAGGCCGAGCTCGGCGATCGTTTTCCTGCTTCTGCTGCTGTTGGAGGTGAGACGTTGCGTCGCGCCAGGGTCTTGGGCCTGTCCCACTTTGGCCGTCAGTTACGCGACAGGCCGGTGGCGCGCGAAGATTTCGTTCGCTACAAAACTTTTGGAGCCCCGCGCGATGTCACGCACAACTACATACCCCTCCGCGTTTCTCAGTGGGACCGGCCCCGCGCAGCCACGTGATGTCCGTGCGCCTCAACGCGATGAGGTCGCGTAATTTGCGTGCCAAGGACACGTAAGTGGGACAGGCCCTTTACAGCACCAGAGACACAGGTTCGATCCTGACTATTGGTGCTGTCTGTATAGAGGTTGCACGATTTCCCTGTGACCTGCTTGAGTTTTCTCTGAGATCTTCGGTTTCCTTCCACACTCCAAAGACGTACAGGTTTGCAGTTTAATTGGCTTGGTGAAACTGTAAATTGTCCCTAGTGTGTGTAACATAGTGTGATGTGTAGGAAGAAACTGCAGATGCTGGTATAAACCGAAGATAGACACAAAATACTGGAGGAACTCAGCATCTCTGGGGAAAAGGAATAGGTGACGTTTCGGGACGAGACCCTTCTTCAGACAGAGTCTGGGGAAAGGGAAACGAGTGATATAGAAACATAGAAACATAGAAATTAAGTGCAGTAGTAGGCCATTCGGTCCTTCGAGCCTGCACCGCCATTCAATATGATCATGGCTGACCATCCAACTCAGTATCCTGTACCTGCCTTCTCTCCATACCCCCTGATCCCTTTAGCCACAAGGGCCACATCTAACTCCCTCTTAAATATAGCCAATGAACTGGCCTCAACTACCTTCTGTGGCAGAGAATTCCACGGATTCACCACTCTCTGTGTGAAAAATGTTTTCCTCATCTCGGTCCTAAAAGATTTCCCCCTTATCCTTAAACTGTGACCCCTTGTTCTGGACTTCCCCAACATTGGGAACAATCTTCCTGCATCTAGCCTGTCCAACCCCTTAAGAGTTTTGTAAGTTTCTATAAGATCCCCCCTCAATCTTCTAAATTCTAGCGAGTACAAGCCGAGTCTATCCAGTCTTTCTTCATATGAAAGTCCTGACATCCCAGGAATCAGTCTGGTGAACCTTCTCTGTACTCCCTCTATGGCAAGAATGTCCTTCCTCAGATTAGGAGACCAGAACTGTACGCAATACTCAAGGTGTGGTCTCACCAAGACCCTGTACAACTGCAGTAGAACCCCCCTGCTCCTATACTCAAATCCTTTTGCTATGAATGCTAACATACCATTCGTTTTCTTCACTGCCTGCTGCACCTGCATGCCTACTTTCAATGACTGGTGTACCATGACACCATGATGGGGAGACAGGGAGGATGCAAGGGGTTATTAGAAGTTAGAGAAATCAATATTCATGCCGCTGGGGTGTAAACTGCCCAAGCAAAACATGAGGTGCTGTTCCTCCAATTTGCGCTGGGCCTCACTCTGACAGTGGAGGAGGCCCAGGACAGAAAGGTCAGTGTGGGAATGGAAGGAGGAGGCAACCAGGAGATCAGGTAGGTCCAGGCGGTTTGAATGGAGGTGTTCAGCAAAACGCTGACTGGATAGCATGCAACAAAAGCTTTTCACTGTACAGCAGTATGCATGACTAAACTACAGAAGATCAAATTGCACATTTAACAGGTGCATTTATCTGCATGAGATTTTGGTCTAAATGTAATCATATTAGAAAATGTTGTCGCAGCCACGGTGCTTGCTCAGTGGACCTGAAGGCTCGTCGGTCAGTCGGCGTAACAGGGAGGGAGCTGGAGTATATATATTTATTTTCAGGGTGTGCGCTTTTATTGATAACTCTCATTAAACCTCCTAATTTTAACCCCATCATTATATTATTATTCATGAAATAGTTATGCGTTTAAATATTTAGTTATTTCATTTACATCTCATTAAAACCAATCGCATGCAAATGAATGCAAACATCACGATTGCCAGGAATAAAAAAGTAACCAAATGCCAAGAGGCCAAATATCGAGCTCTGAGGCACGCCACTGGTCACAGGCCTCCTACCTGAAATAACATCGATATAGTTTAGTTCTGTTTAGTTTAGAGATACAGAGCGGAAACAGGCCCTTCGGCCCACCGGGTCCGCGCCGACCTACTATCCCCGCACATTAACACCATCCTACACCCACTGGGGACAATTTTTACATTTACACCAAGACAATTGACCTACAAACCTGCACGTCTTTGGAATGTGGGAGGAAACCGAAGATCTCGGTGAAAACCCACGCAGGTCACGGGAAGAACGTACAAACTCCGTACAGACAGCGCCCGTAGTCGGGATCGAACCCGGTCTCTGGCGCTACATTCGCTGTAAAGCAGCGACTCTACCGCTGAGCCACCGTGAGTTGTTGCCTTACAGTGCTTACAGCGCCAAGGAACCCAGTTCAATCCCGACAACGGGCTCTGTCTGTACGGAGTTTGTACGTTTAGTGCGTTCTCCCCGTGACCGCGTGGGTTTGCTCCAAGATCTTCAGTTTCCGCCCACACTCCAAAGACTTGCAGGATTGTAGATTAATTGGCATGGTGTAAAAATGTGAAATTGTCCCTAGTGTGTGTAGGATAGTGTTACCGTGCGGGGATCGCTGGTCGGCGCGGACTCGGTGGGTCGAGGGACCTGTTTCTGCGCTGTATCTCTAAACTATGCTAGACTATCCTTCTCTGACTCACTCTGCCAGGCCAGTTTTTGGATCCAATTTCCTCATGCATGGATCCCATGCGTTCTAATCTTCCTCACCAGCTTTAGCGTACAGGACCTTGCCCTTGTTAAGTCTAAGATAGACATAAAAAGCTGGAGCAACTCAGCAGGTCAGACAGCATCTCTGGAGAAAAGGAATAGGTGACGTTTCAGGTCAAGAGCCTTCTTCACACTCTTGTTAAGTTAAGATAGACACAAAACTTTAGTTTAAGTTTAGTTTAGTTTAGAGATACAAGGTGGAAACAGGCCCTTCGGCCCACTGAGTCCGTGCCGAACAGTGATCAGCCCGTACACTAGCACTATGCTACACACTAGGGACAATTTATAATCTTTAGAGAAGCTTCATCTATAAACCTGTATGTCTTTGGAGTGTGGGACATCTAACCGGAGCTTCTGGGGCCAAAACTGGCCACTACCCTCATAGGGCAGAACGTACAAACTTCGTACAGACAGCACCTCTGTGTCAGGAAAAAGAACCCTTCTCTCTCGCTTTTTATGCCCCTTTCCCCCTTATCCTTAAGCTGTGAAACCTCTGGTCCTTTGTTCCCTAACATCGGGAACAATCTTCCTGCATCTAGCCTGTCCCCCCTTAAGTTTTTTGTAAGTTTCTATAAGATCCCCTCTCAATCTCCTAAATTCTAGAGAGTATAAAAACCAAGTCTATCCAGTCTTTCTTCATAAGACAGTCCTGACATCCCAGGAATCAGTCTGGTGAACCGTCTCTGCACTCCCTCTATGGCAATAATGTCCTTCCTCAGATTTGGAGACCAAAACTGTACGCAATACTCCAGGTGTGGTCTCACCAAGACCCAGACAACTCCGTAGAACCTCCCTGTCCTAACTCAAACCTTTTGCATTAGGCAGCAACATACCATTCGCTTTGCTTCAATGCCGCCTGCTGCCATGTCTTCCAGGTCTCGCTGCATCAGTCCCTTCCCAATCTCCATAATTAGTTAATCAAATTGCTTTCCTGTTTTCCATGCACAAAAATGGATGAACCTCACATTTATCCACATATGTTGCATCTGCCAAACATTAGGCCCGACTCACCCAGCCTACTCCGTCATTCAGTCTCCTAGCATCCTCCTAACAGCTAACACTGTCCCCCAGCTTACTGTCATCCGCAAACTTGGAGATATTGCCTTCAATTCCCTCATCCAGATCATTAATATATATTGTAAATAGCTGGGGTCCCAGCACTGAGCCTTGCGGTACCCCACTAGTCACTGCCTGCCATTGTGAAAAGGACCCGTTTACTCCTACTCTTTGCTTCCTGTTTGCCAGCCAGTTCTCTATCCAAATCAATACTGAACCCCCAATGCCTTGTGCTTTAAGTTTGTATACTCCTTATGTGGGACCTGTGAAAGCCTTCTGGACGTCCAGATACACCCCACCAGTGGTTCTCCCCTATCCACGCTCCAGTTACTCCTCCAAAAATTCTATAAGATTTGTCACTATTTACGGTTTGTTTCAATGCTGACTTTGTCCCAATTCATCACTTTCCAAAACTGCTATCCCATCTTTAATAACAGGACCTAGCAGTTTCGTCAAACCGATGTCATAACTGGTCTGTAATTCCCAACTCTTCCAATAATTCTCTTATCCACTCTCCGAATACCCTTGCTACCCTACCACATGTTCTGCATGGTCAGGAACTGTAGTCCAGAATCTAAAAATTAGGTGCAGAGTTTTGAATCGCTGGTTGGCGCGGACTCGGTGGGTCGAAGGACCTGATTCTGCGCTGTATCTCTAAACTAAGCTAGACTATCCTTCTCTGACTCACTCTGCCAGGCCAGTTTTTGGATCCAATTTCCTCATGCATGGATCCCATGCGTTCTAATCTTCCTCACCAGCTTTAGCGTACAGGACCTTGCCCTTGTTAAGTCTAAGATAGACATAAAAAGCTGGAGCAACTCAGCAGGTCAGACAGCATCTCTGGAGAAAAGGAATAGGTGACGTTTCGGGTCAAGAGCCTTCTTCACACTCTTGTTAAGTTAAGATAGACACAAAACTTTAGTTTAAGTTTAGTTTAGTTTAGAGATACAATGTGGAAACAGGCCCTTCGGCCCACTGAGTCCATGCCGAACAGTGATCAGCCCGTACACTAGCACTATGCTATACACTAGGGGCAATTTATAATCTTTAGAGAAACTTCATCTATAAACCTGTGTGTCTTTGGAGTGTGGGAGGAAACCGGAGCATCTGGGGAAAACCCACGCGGTCATAGGGAGAATGTACAAACTCCGTACAGACAGCACCCGTAGTCAGGATCGAACCCGGGTCTCTGGCGCTGTAATGACCCTGTCCCACTTAGGAAACCTGAACGGAAACCTCTGGAGACTTTGTGCCCCCACCCAAGGTTTCCGTGAGGTTCCCGGAGGTTTTTGTCAGTCTCCCTACCTGCTTCCACTACCTGCAACCTCCGGCAACCACCTGCAACCTCCAGGAACCGCACGGAAACCTTGGGTGGGGCGCAAAGTCTCCAGAGGTCTCCGTTCAGGTTGTCTAAGTGGGACAGGGGCATTAGGCAGCAACTCGACTGCTGTGCCTCAATGCCGCCCAAATAGACAACGTCTTCAATTCTTCCTTCATCAGTCCTCTTCTTTATCTCTATAAAGTAGTTAATCAAATTTGTGTGAAGATTTCCTATGCACAAAGACATGCTGACTACCCCAGGTGAATTATGTTCATATGTTCCAGGAACAGAATTAGGCCATTCGACCCATCGGGTCTGCTCCGTCATTCAATCATGGCTGATCTAACTTGCACTCCCACCCAACCCCATTCTCCTGCCTTCTCCCCATAACCCCTGACACCCGTACTAATCAAGAACTTGCCATTCTTCTCGTACAAATACCCATTGACTTGGCCCCCACACAGCCGTCTGTGGCAACGGATTCCACAGATTCACCACCCTCTGACGAAAGAAATTTGCCATCTCCTTTCTAAAGGTACGTCCTTTCGGTATGAAGCTGTGGCCTCTGGTCCTAGACACTCCCACTAGTGGAATCATCCTCTCCACATCCACACTATCCAGGCCTTTTCACTATTCGGTAAGTTTCAATGAGGTCCCAACTCATCCTTCTAAACTCCCGAGTACAGGCCCAGTGTCGTCAAACAGTCGGCATAATCCTGTACCTCACAAACCCTTCCAATAATTCTCTTATCCACTCTCCGAATTATCCTTGCTGCCCTACTCACATGTTCTGCATGGTCTGGAAATGTAGTTATTCTTAGAAACATAGAAACATAGAAATTAGGTGCAGGAGTAGGCCATTCAGCCCTTCGAGCCTGCACCGCCATTCAATATGATCATGGCTGATCATCCAACTCAGTATCCTGTACCTGCTTTCTCTCCATACCCTCTGATCCCCTTGGCCACAAGGGCCACATCTAACTCCCTCTTACATATAGCCAATGAACTGGCCTCAACTACCCTCTGTGGCAGAGAGTTCCAGAGATTCACCACTCTGTGTGTGAAAAAAGTTCTCCTCATCTCGGTTTTAAAGGATTTCCCCCTTATCCTTAAGCTGTTGCCCTTGTCCTGGACTTCCCTAACATGGGAACAATCTTCCTGCATCTAGCCTGTCCAACCCCTTAAGAATTTTGTAAGTTTCTATAAGATCCCCTCTCAATCTCCTAAATTCTAGAGAGTATAAACCAAGTCTATCCAGTCTTTCTTCATAAGACAGTCCTGACATCCCAGGAATCAGTCTGGTGAACCTTCTCTGTGCTCCCTCTATGGCAATAATGTCCTTCGTCAGATTTGGAGACCAAAACTGTACGCAATACTCCAGGTGTGGTCTCACCAAGACCCTGTACAACTGCAGTTCTTCCACGATTTTTGGTAAATTCCGTACATCTGATTTTTAATCTAGTTGAAGACTGTAGGGCCTGTCCCACTTATGTGACTTTTTGATTTGATTTGATTTAATTTATTCTCATTGTCTTCAATTAAGAGACAACAAAATTATTTTTCCCTTACAGTCATACAAAAAACCCCCACAAAATACAGAAAACAGCAGTCCACAACACAAACATCCCCACAGCAGCACCAAAGTTCCCCACAGTGAGGGAAGGAACCAAAGTCCAGTCAACCTCCTCGCTGATGTTCCCCAATGTTCAGCCGTGGTCGGGGCCTCCCGAGCACCCCGTAGTCGCCGCTACGGGCGGCCGATGTTCAGGCCCTCTCGCCGGCATCGATGGAACGCCGACGTTGAACGGCGGAACATCCTCAGCGGGCCTGGACCTCTGAATCGGCCACCTATCACCTTCCACCGGAGTCCGCGGCTTCCGAAGTCCACAGGCTGCGCTGAGAGCGGAGAAAAAGGGTCCCAGGGCTCCGCGATGTTGAGGTCAGCACCGCCCTCGTTGGGAGCTCCGCACCCAGAGCTCCGCGATGTTGGCGCAGCTGCCCAGCACTCCGGAGCTCCAAGCGGCCATCCCAGGTAAGGCCTAGCCTGCTCCGCGATGTTTCCAGCGCCTCGCCGCCGCTGCTGAAGTTCTGGTCCGGTCCCGGCAGGAAAGGCCGGCACTCGTCAAAGGTTGGTTGTTACAGGTCGCCGAAAGTTTTCAACATGTTGAAAACCCAGCGGCGACCAGAACAAGGTACGACTCTTTGGGCGACTACTCACCACCATACAGGTTCCACCCCGCGACATGTCGTATGGTTGTGATTGTGAGAGGTCTCCTCAGTCGCCCAAAGAGTCGTAACGTCTTTCTGGTTGCCGCTGAATTTTCAACATGTCGAAAATTTTCGGAGACCTATGAAGGGTGCCGGCAGTCCCCGAAACAGTCACGTAAGTGGGACAGGTCCTTGAGTCTGAGAATGGATCAGAAGAGCTAGAGCCATAGAGTGCTACAGTGTAGAAACAGGCCCTTCGGCCCAACTTGCCCAAACCGGCCACCAATGTCCCAGCTACACTAGTCCCACTTGCCTGCGCTTGGTCCATATCCCTCCAAACCTGTCCTATCCATTCACCTGTCTTACTGTTTCTTAAACGTTGGGATATTCCCATCCTCAACTTCCTCCTCTGGCAGCTTGCTCCATACACCCACCACCATTTGTCCTGACCCGAAACGTCATCTATCCACGTCCTCCAGAGATGCTACCTGATCCGTTGTGTTACTCCAGCTCTTGGTAATGCCCCTGTCCCAAGTAGGGAAACCTGTACAGAAACCTTCCCAACCTGAACAGAAACCTGCAACCTCCGAACACCTGAGGAGAGGTTTTTCCACAGAGAGGTTTTTGTCAGTGGAACTCCCTGCCACCTGCTTCCAGTTACCTGCAACCTCCTCCGGCAACCACCTGCAACCTGTGGCCAACCGCCTGGGAAACCTTGGGTGGAGAGCAAGGCTCATAGCAGAGGTTTCGTTCAGGTTTCCTAAGTGGGACAGGGGGTCATAAGCTCGCATGGTTTATTTAGACACGGTGCAAGCTGGAGTAACCAGAATGGCCTAGGCCTGCATCTCTGGAGTTTCTAATAGTTTCATATTGGGGTCTAGACTACTTACCACTGTAAGCTGCCCAAGCAAAATATGAGGTGCCGTTCCTCCAGTTTGCGTTTGGCCTCACTCTGACAGAGAAGGAGGTCCAGGACAGAAAGTCTGAAGAAGGGTCTCGACCCGAAACCTAACTCAACCGATCAGGTACTCAAGCTTTTTGTGTCCATCTTCAGTGTACGCTGGCGTCTGCAGTTCCTTCCTATACATAGTTCAGTTCTGTTTAGTTTATTGTCACATGTACCGAGGTACAGTGAAAAGCTTTTGTAACCAGTCAGCAGAAAGACAATATATGATTACAATCGAGCCGTCCTCGGTGTACAGATACATGATGAGGTCATAAGGAATAAGCATAGAATTAGGCCATTCGGCCCAACAAGTCTACTCTGCCATTCAGTCATGGCCCATCTACCTCTCCCTCCTAACCCCATTCTCCTGCCTTCGCCCCATAACCTCTGGCACCCGTACTAATCAATGATAAAGGAAATAATGTTTAGTGCAACATAGGGTCCAGTAAAGTCTGATCTTGAGTACAGGAGCAGGGAGGTTCATCTGCAGTTGTACAGGTCCTTGGTGAGACCACACCTGGAGTATTGCGTACAGTTTTGGTCTCCTAATCTGAGGAAGGACATTCTTGCCATAGAGGGAGTACAGAGAAGGGTCACCAGACTGATTCCTGGGATGGAAGGACTTTCATATGAAGAAAGACTGGATAGACTCGGCTTGTACTCGCTAGAATTTAGAAGATTGAGGGGGGATCTTATAGAAACTTACAAAATTCTTAAGGGGTTGGACAGGCTAGATGCAGGAAGAATGTTCCCGATGTTGGGGAAGTCCAGAACAAGGGGGTCACAGTTTAATGATAAGGGGGAAATCTTTTAGGACCGAGATGAGAAAAACATTTTTCACACAGAGAGTGGTGAATCTCTGGAATTCTCTGCCACAGAAGGTAGTTGAGGCCAGTTCATTGGCTACATTTAAGAGGGTGTTAGATGTGGCCCTTGTGGCTAAAGGAATCAGGGGGTATGGAGAGAAGGCAGGTACGGGATACTGAGTTGGATGATCACCATGATCATATTGAATGGCGGTGCAGGCTCGAAGGGCCGAATGGCCTACTCTTGCACCTAATTTCCTTGTTTCTATGTTTCTATGATCAATGATAGTCCAAGGGTCTCCAATGAGGTAGATGTTAGCTCAGGACCGCTCTGTAGTTGTTGGTGGGATGATTCAGCTGCCTGATAACAGCTGGGAAGAAACTGTTCCTGAATCTGGAGGTGTGCGTTTTCACACTTCTGTACCTCTTGCCCGATGGGAAAGGGGAGAAGAGGGAGTGAGACTCATCCTTGCATCAGCATCTGCAGTTCCCTGAGTCCACTTCGAAATGGTTGACCTTGCCAGGTGTTCATGTCAAGAGATAAATTCCCCTTGATCTATAATTGGAAAGAATTATGTAGGAAAGAACTGCAGATGCACAAATAGACAAATTGGTGTCTATTTTACGCCATAGACAGACAAAAAGCTGGAGTAACTCAGCGGGTCAGGCAGCATCTCTGGAGGAAAGGAAAAGGTTACATTTCAGGTCGAGACCTTTCCTCAGACAAATAGATTGGTCAGACTAATTACAGGTTATGTTTAAGAAAGAACTGCAAATGCTGGAACAATAGAAAGCAGACAGAAAATGCTGGAGAAACTCAGCGGGTGAGGCAGCATCTATGGAGACTTCTTCAGTCTGAAGAAGGGATTTGACGTGAAACGTCGCCTATTCCTTCTCTCCATAGATGCTGCCTCACCCGCTGAGTTTCTCCAGCATTGTTTGTCTACCTTTAATTACAGATTATGTACGGGCTAGCTGTAAGAATGAATGAATCGAAAGAGTATAGGAAACTTGGACTATCTTTGATCGGACTTCAACAGCTGCGTCCGCTGGACTGGAGGGCGGCAGCTTCGACCACCCCGGGGCCGCGGAGCTTGAACCGGCCCGTTCGCGGAGCTCGGTTGAGCCGCGGGACTTACTCACCATCACCCGGTGGGGGTCACAACATCGGAGGCCTGGATCGCCTCAACGCAGAAAGAGAACAAGGAGGGAAGAGACAAAGACTTTAAGACGTTTGCCTTCCATCACAGTGAGAAGGTGCCTGGTGAACTCACTGTGGTGGATATTAAATTTGTGTTTATTGTGTGTTTTTTTAATTTTTATTATATGTATGACTGCAAGGAACGACATTTTGTTCAGACCGAAAGGTCTGAATGACAATGAAGGATACTTTGACTTTTTGATTTTGACTGATCGGACTTTGCTGGCTTTACCTTGCACTAAACATTATTCCCTTATCGTGTACACTGTGAATGGCTCGATTGTAATCATGTATTGTCTTTCAGCTGACTGGATAGCACGCAACAAAAGCTTTTCACTGTACCTCGGTACACGTGACAATAAACCAAACCGAAACTGTGCGCGCAGAATGAGTTGCTTGATTATTTTCTTGCTCAAGAGAAAGCCTCTGTGAAAGCTTTGTGGCTTAATGTATTTCTCCAAGTGTAATCCTAAGTGCCAACTCCATGGCCTTAATCACCCCGTGTGCTTAGAAAGTTTACTTAGAAATAGTGTTGTGCTTTTTCCTTCCATCTGGTTTATTTTTGTCTGCTCTTGTGTAATCCTTAATGCTCTTCAGACTTTACTTTCGACTTTATAGACACACAGAGCGGAAACAGGCCCTTTGGCCCACTGAGTCCGTGCCGTACACTGTCCGCCCATACACTGTCCTGCACACTAGGTGTCATTTGTTACATTTTTACGGAAGGCAATTAACCTACAAACCTTTGGCGTGTGGGAGGAAACTGGAGCACCCGGAGAAAACCCACGAGGTTACAGACCTTTCCGTCCTGGGCCTCCTCCATTGTCAGAGTGAGGCCCCAGCACAAATTGAAGGAACAGCAACTCATCTTTAGCTTGGGCAGCTTACACCCCAGTGGTATGAACATTGATTTATCTCATTTCAAATGACCCTTGCTTTCCCTCTCGCCCCATCCTGGTCGTCATGCCAGTTTCCTTGATTGTATCCTTTCGTTATCACCTCTTCCGCAGCCAACAATGGACCATTGTGGGCTCCACCTTCCTTGACTCACCGGTGCCGGCTCTGATTTGTTGTGCACCTTTTCATACCTCTAGACTCCCACCCCCCTGACTCTCAGTCTGAAGAAGGGACTAGATCCCGATGTTGGGGAAGTCCAGGACAAGGGGTCACAGCTCAAGGATAAAGGGGAAATCCTTTAAAACTGAGATGAGAAGAACTTTTTTCACACAGAGAGTGGTGAATCTCTGGAACTCTCTGCCGCAGAGGGTAGTCGAGGCCAGTTCATTGGCTATATTTAAGAGGGAGTTAGATGTGGCCCTTGTGGCTAAGGGGATCAGAGGGTATGGAGAGAAGGCAGGTACGGGATACTGAGTTGGATGATCAGCCATGATCATATTGAATGGCGGTGCAGGCTCGAAGGGCCGAATGGCCTACTCCTGCACCTAATTTCTATGTTTCTATGACCCGAAACGTCATCTACTCCTTTACTCCAGGTGGTGCAGCGGTAGAGTTGCTGCCTCACAGCACCAGAGACCCGTGTTTGATCTTGACCAGGGGAGCTGGTCTTTACGGAGTTTGTACGTTCTCCCTGTGACCGCGTGGGTTTCCTCCGGGCTCTCCGGTTTCCACCCACACCCCAAGGATGTACAGGTTTGTAGGTTGATTGGTTTAAGGAAAAATTTGAAAAATCGTAAATTGTCCCCAGTGTGTGGATGTTATTATGAGAGCGCGAGGTGATCGCTGGTCGGCACGGACTCAGCGGCCCGATATGTCTGCTCCTGCACTGTATCTATAAACTAAATTAAATTAAAGATAGACATAAAATGCTGGAGTAACTCAGCGGGACAGGCAGCATCTCTAAAGAGAAGGAATGGGTGACGTTTCGGGTCGAGACTCTTCTTTAGACTGAGCGCAGGGGAGAAGGAAAAGAGAGATATGGAAGGCTAAGGTGTGAAAAGGAGGTCAAAGGGGATGACGATCAAGTAACATGTAGAATAGATCATTGTTAGATGGGGGAAGGTGACAACGAGGCAGAGAATGTAAACTTTAATCAGGGGGGGACAGTCAGACTGGTCGGAGAACTAGGATAGGGGAGGGATGGAGAGAGAGGGAAAGCAAGGGTTACTTGAAGTTAGAGAAGTCAATGTTCATACCACTGGGGTGTAAGCTGCCCAAGATACATTGTTCCTCCTATTTGCGTTTTGCCTCACTCTGACAGTGGGGGAGGCCCAGGACAGAAAAGTCAGTGTGGGAATGGGAGGGGGAGTTAAAGTGGTGAGCAGCCGGGAGATCAGGTAGGTTCAGACAGACTGAGCGGAGGTGTTCATTGAAACGAGCGCCGAGCCTGCGCTTGGCCTCACTGGCCCGCTGAGTCACTCCAGCATTTTGTGTCTATCTTCTGTCCAGTCTCTCCCATCTTTTGTTTAAGAGGGAACTGCAGATGCTGGAGAATCAAAGGTTACACAAAAAAGCTGGAGAAACTCAGCGGGTGCAGCAGCATCTACGGAGCGAAGGAAATAGGCAACGTTTCGGCCCGAAACGTTGCCTATTTCCTTCGCTCCATAGATGCTGCTGCACCCGCTGAGTTTCTCCAGCTTTTTTGTGTAACCCTCTCCCATCTTTTGTTGGTGTCGGCAACCCAAGGGGAAAAAAATAAATTCTGATCAATTGCGTGACCGTGCCAAACAGGAGCAGCTTTAACTTAAGGGCCTGTCCCACTTGGCCGTCATTTACACGACAGGCCGGTAGTGACTGACGAGCGACGGTCGTGTGCGTCATCATGCGTCCGCACAGCCGTCTGGAGCGCGTGGCGTTGAAGATAGACACAAAATGCAGGAGTAACTCAGCGGGACCGGCAGCATCTCTGGAGAGAAGGAATGGATGATGTTTCGGGTCGAGACTCTCCTTCAGTTTGAAGAAGGGTCTCGACCTGAAATGTCATCCATTGCTGCCGGTCCCGCTGAGTTACTCCAGCATTTTGCGTCTATCTCCAATCGTCTTGGCCCCGCACTGGGAGTAGAAGAGGAGGCGGATCCGGACCGCAACGGCCGTGAGCCCCAGGCCGAGCTCGGCGATCGTTTTCCTGCTTCTGCTGCTGTTGGAGGTGAGACGTTGCGTCGCGTCAGGGTCTTGGGCCTTTCCCACTTTGGCCGTCGGTTACGCAACAGGCCGGTGGCGCGCGAAGATTTCGTTCAGGACGAAGTCCACGCTCCTCCACACCACTCCATGCGCCCGTCCCACGCTACCCACACGCTACCCACACGCTACCCACACGCTACCCACGTGCTAGCAGGTCGCGTAAATGGCATGCGAATGACGGCCAACTGGGACAGGCCCTTTAGAGTCATAGAAACATAGAAACATAGAAATTAGGTGCAGGAGTAGCCATTCGGCCCTTCGGGCCTGCACCGCCATTCAATATGATCATGGCTGATCATCCAACTCAGTATCCCGTACCTGCCTTTTCTCCAGCACCCTCTGATCCCCTTGGCCACAAGGGCCACATCTAACTCCCTCTTAAATATAGCCAATGAACTGGCCTCAACTACCCTCTGTGGCAGAGAGTTCCAGAGATTCACCACTCTCTGTGTGAAAAAACACAGAGTGATACAGCGTGGAAACAGGCCCTTCGGCCCAACTTGCCCATACCGGCCAACCTGTCCCAGCCACACTAATCCCACCTGCCAGCATTTGAACAAAATTGTTCCAAAATTGTCCTATCCATATCGAACTGTTTCTTAAACGATGGGATAGTCCCACCCTCAACTACCTCCTCTGGCAGCTTGTTCCATACACCCACCACCCTATTGTGAAAACCTTACCCTTCTGATTCCTATTAAGTCTTTTCCCCTTCACCTTAAACCTATGTACGGGTGTCAGGGGCTATGGGGAGAAGGCAGGAGAATGGGGTTAGGAGGGAGAGAGAGATCAGACATGATTGAATGGCGGAGTAGGCTTGATGGGCCGAATAGCCTAATTCTGCTCCTAGAACTTATGAATTATGTATCATGAATGTCCTCTGGTCCTCGATTCCCCTACTCTGGGCAGAAGACTCTGTGCGTCTACCCGATCTATTCCTCTCATGATTTTGTACACCTCTATAAGATCTCCCCTCATCCTCCTGCGCTCCAAGGAATAGAGACCCAGCCCTGCTCAACCTCTCCCTATAGCTCACTCCCTCGAGTCCCGGCAACATCCTCGTAAATCTTCTCCGCACCCTTTCCAGCTTGACAGCATCTTTCCTATAACACGGTGCCCAGAACTGAACACGATACCCCAGATGTGGCCTCATCAACGTCTTATACGACTGCAACCTGACCTCCCCAACTTCTATACTTAATTTAAAAAAAAAACATCTCAGTGTGACGTTTGATTTAAAGCATTGTTTTTATCAGAATGTGTATGATTGAAGGACACAAGCTCCCCATTCATGAGCTGAAGATGTTGTCAAGTGTCTGTGTTCCACCCCCACCCCCAATCTCACCGAAAGTATTAAACATAAAGGAATGCTATTAGAGGTGCTTTACTAAGATCATAAAAGTCCTAACAGAAACAAGCAAATTATAGGGCTAAAGAAAGACAGTGGTGATTAACTTAAAAGATCTGAGCCAGTAAAGAGGGGAGTGTGCAGTTTAAAGTGACAGCCTGCTGTGCTTTTAACAGATCATATTTGTTATATGTCAATTCAGTAATTTTGTCTGAGGAAGTTAACTGACCCGAAATGTTGCCTGATCCGCTGAGTTTCTCCAGCCAAGGCCCACGTTATTTCCCGGTGACCAAACGTTTCCATTCCCTGTCCCATTCCCTCCCCGACCTTCCTGTCCTGGGCCTCCTCCACTGTCAGAGTGAGGCCCAGCACAAATTGGAAGAACCGCACCTCATATTTTGCTTGGGCAGCTTGCACCTCCAGCAGTATGAATGTTGATTTCTCCCATTTCAAAGAACTCTTGCGCTCCGCCTCGCTCCGCCCCTCCCCCACCCGAGGCATCCTGCTAGTTTCACTGTTCGCATCCCCTCGTTACCACTTCACCCGCAGCCAACAATGGACCATTGTGGGCTCCACCGTTCCGTGGTCATTGGTGCCAGCTCTGATTTGTTCTGAACCCCTTCATACCTCTAGTTTCCCCTCTCTCCCACTGACTCCCAGTGTGAAGAAGGGTCTCGACCCCGAAACATCACCGGTTCCTTCTCTGCAGTGATGCAGCCTGATAGAAAACGTAGAAAATAGGTGCAGGAGGAGGCCATTCAGCCCTTCGAGCCAGCACCGCCATTCATTGTGATCATGGCTGATCGTCCCCAATCAATAACCCGTGCCTGCCTTCTCCCCATATCCCTTGACTCCACTAGCCCCTAGAGCTCTATCTAACTCTCTCTTAAATCCATCCAGTGACTTGGCCTCCACTGCCCTCTGTGGCAGGGAATGCCACAAATTCACAGCTCTCTGGGTGAAAACGTTTTTTCTCACCTCCATCTTAAATGGCCTCCCCTTTATTCTAAGACTGTGTGGCCCCTGGTTCTGGACTCGCCCAACATTGGGAACATTTTTCCTGCTTCCAGCTCGTCCAGTCCGTTTATAATTTTATATGTTTCTATAAGATCCACCCCCTCATCCTTCTAAACCCCAGTGAATACAAGCCTAGTCTTTTCAATCTTTCATCATATGACAGTCCCGCTATCCCAGGGATCAATCTCGTGAACCTACACTGCACTGCCTCAATCACAAGGATGTCCTTCCTCAAATTAGGAGACCAAAACTGTACACGATACTCCAGATGTGGTCTCACCAGAGCCCTATACAACTGCAGAAGAACCTCTTTACTGCTGAATCCGCTGAATTACTCCTGCATTTTGAGTCTGGCTGCAGGATCTCCCAGTCGCTAACCCACTGCAACTTCCCTACGCATTCCCACACTGGCCTTTCTCACAGAGTGCAGCCGCACGCAGACTGGAGGATCAGCACCACAAATTCTTCTAGGACAGGTTATAACCCAGCGGTGTGAATGTTGAGTTTTCCATTTATGTTACATCCCCTCCCTCCCTCCCTCCCTCAATCTGTACTGTTCCCCTTCCTCTCCTCCCAATTCTCCCACTATCCCACTATCAATGCACCCCCACGCCTCCATCCCCTTCCGCCTATACTCCTCCCGGTGGCTTTACATTTCACTCTGAGCTATTTCAGTTCATTTTTTCCAGTTCCGTTTAGTCCATTCTGCGCGCGCAGTTTCAGTTTAGTTTATTGTCACGTGTACCGAGGTGCAGCGAAAAGCTTTTGTTGCGCGCTAACCAGTCAGCGGAAAGACAACACTCGATTACAATCGAGCCGCTCACAGCGAACAGGTACGTGCTAAAGGGAATTACTTTTAGTGCAAGGTAAAGCCAGCAAAGTCCGATCAATGATAGTCCAAGGGTCACCAAAGTGGAAGATTGCAGTTCAGCACTGCTCTCTCTCTCTGGTTGTAGTAGGATTAGGGTTGCCAACGTTCTCACTCCCAAATAAGGGACGTGAGGTCAAAATACGGGACAAATTCCCAACGGCAATTCGTTGACCGACTCGGCCATGGCTGGGTGAATGATGAGTTGTCCCGGGTGCTGGACTGTAACACAAAGCCCAGCCTGCGTGCCAGCTGAGGAGTTTTGTCCCGGGCCGGCGCCCCGTCCAACTCATGAGCTGATGATTGGCCACGAGAAGGCGGGGTGGTGGTGGCGTCGGCGGTAAGTGAAGGTCCGAAGGTCGGGCTGCCGACCGACGGGGCCACGGGCGAGGCGCTGCTGCTGCTGCTGCACTCCATGGGCTGCACTACGTCAGGACGGGTGAGGCGGGGCCGGACGTGGCGCTCCAACCCGACAGTCCCCTCGACTTGTGTAGGAGCAGTCAAATACGGGACAAGGACGGTCCCGTACGGGACAAACCAATTTAGCCCAATATACGGGATGTCCCGGCTAAAACGGAACAGTTCGCAACCCTAAGTAGGATGATTCAGAGCTGTTAGCAGGCAGCTAAATCATCCTTTTATCTCATTTTCGTACCAGGCCTTTGTCTAACCAACTCCTCCACCCCTCGAGATGAGAAGAACATTTTTCACACAGAGAGTGGTGAATCTCTGGAACTCTCTGCCACAGAGGTAGTTGAGGCCAGTTCATTGGCTATATCTAAGAGGGAGTTAGATGTGGCCCTTCTGGCTAAGGGGATCAGGGGGTATGGAGAGAAGGCAGGTACGGGATACTGAGTTGGATGATCAGCCATGATCATATTGAATGGCGGTGCAGGCTCGAAGGGCCGAATGGCCTACTCCTGCACCTAATTTCTATGTTTCTATGTTTCTATGTTTAAGGTGAGGAGGGGATAGATTTAATAGGAATCTGAGAGGTAACTTTTTCACACAAAGTATGGTGGGTGTATGGAACGAGCAGCCGGAGGAGGTATTTGAGGCTGGGCCTATCGCAACATTTAAGAACCATCTCGACAGGTACATGGATAGGACAGGTTTAGAGGGATATGGGCCAAGCGCAGGCAGGCGGGACTAGTGTAGATGGGACATGTTGGCCGGTGTGGGCAAGTTGGGCCGAAGGGCCTGTTTCCACGCTGTATCACTCTATGAGTTTAAACATATTTTTCCGATTTTAAAATCAGTGAGTTCAGTGGGTGACACAAAACCACAAGGGCAGCTTGATGCAGCACGTCCAGATGTGGCTATATCCAGTGGACAAGACGTATTGGGAACATTGGCAAATAACAATGTGGTCAACATGAATTTTATTTCCTGCTGCTTCAGATGGAATCTAGTTGACTCATCGCTAATCATGAATCAAATCTGGAGCCTATGCTCCATACAGCTTTTTAAACTTGAGTTTAGTTTAGAGATACAGTGGGTAAATAGGCATTTTGGCCCGCCGAGTCCGCCTCGACCAGCAATCGCCCCATACACTAAAGGGCCTGTCCCACTTGCACCACCTAATTCACAACCTTTTTTACTCGTGGACATTTTTCATCACGTTGAAATGAACGCCCCGACCTACTTGATGCCACGAGTACCTACGACTAGCATCACGACCTACCTACGACCTACTTACGACCTCGTGACGACCATGCTGCGAGTATGAGTCAAGGAGCAAACTCAGCGGAGGTCGTGAATTTGGTTGCGAAAGTGGGGGCAGGCCCTTAACACTATCCCACAGAGGGAGAATGTACAAACTCTGCGCAGCCAACACCCATAGTCAGGATCGAACCCGGGTGTCTGGCGCTGTGAGGCAGCAAATCTACCGCCGCGCTACCATGCCGTCCTGATTGTACCTACGAATGCCATATCTGGGGTGGGAGATTGCAACCTTCACGTGGTCCGCCCTGTTACGATGAATGCAATCAACCCGGCGAGCACAATCAAATAAGATCAAATAGAAACATAGAAACATAGAAAATAGGTGCAGGAGTAGGCCATTCGGCCCTTCGAGCCTGCACCGCCATTCAATGTGATCATGGCTGATCATCCAACTCAGTATCCTGTACCTGCCTTCTCTCCATACCCCCTGATCCCTTTAACCACAAGGGCCACATCTAACTCCCTCTTAAATATAGCCAATGAACTGGCCTCAACTGCCTTCTGTGGCAGAGAGTTCCAGAGATTCACCACTCTCTGTGTGAAAAATGATTTCCTCATCTCGGTCCTAAAAGATTTCCCCCTTATCCTTAAACTGTGACCCCTTGTTCTGGACTTCCCCAACATCGGGAACAATCTTCCTGCATCAATATCCCTAGGAGTTCTATCTAACTCTCTCTTGAAAGCATGTAGAGAAATGTCCTCCACCGCCCTCTGAGGCAGAGAATTCCACAGACTCACAACTCTCTGTGTGAAAAATTGTTTCCTCATCTCCGTTGTAAATGGCTTACCCATTACTCTTAAACTGTGGCCCCTGGTTCTGGACTCCCCCAACATCGGGAACATGTTTCCAATTAGAGGTGGACAGTAAATAGCGAGCCAAGCAGAACCTCCATGCCTGCTGAAGAAACAAACGTTCAAATGTATAAGTAATAATAGATAATGTAGATTTCTGAATAAAAATGTGCACATTAGACTGGGCTCTGAACAGGTAAATATGTCTCCACATCCACTCTATCCAGGCCCTTCACTATTCGGTAAGTTTCAATGAGGTCCTTAAACCGGGTGGTGTTGGGATTGTCCCAGTGGCTCAGTCATCCTCACACCTGCAACAGGAGAACAGAGCAAGCAGGGAGGCTCCCCAACTTTCTCATCCGTTCCTCTCTCTCTCTTCTTCCTTCCTTTTGTCCCCCCCTTTCTCTTCTGCTTCCCCCCCCCCCCCCCCATTACTGAAGATACCAGGCTTTGCGGAAGAAAAAAAAAGCACTAGCACTAGAGCACTAGCACAACTGCAGTCGGCCATCAGTAAGCAGCAGGATGCTCACCCCAACGGTGCCTTCATTGTCGCGGGGGACTTTAACCAGGTCGACCTACGAGCCACACTCCGCAAATTCCACCAGCATGTGCAGTGCCCTACCAGGGGCTCACACACACTGGATAAAGCGTACACCGACATCAAGGACGCTTAGAGAGCTCTCCCCTGCCCATCCCTGGGGCAATCCGATCACCTCTCACTGTTTCTACTGCCATCATACAAACCCCTCATCCGCAAGACCAAACCTGCAATAAGGACGGTCAAAATATGGCCCGAGGACGCCACCCTACAGCTCCAGGGCTGCTTTGGTCACGACACACAGCTTATTTATTTATTTTACTTTTCTTTTTCATCAGTTGGAAGCTGCATATTAAATCTCGTTGCACTGACGTGCAATGACAATAAAAGATATTATTATTATTATTATTATTATTATTATTATTATTATTATTATTATTATTATTATTATTATTATTATATTATGATTTCGTCAGCACCCAACTCCTCTAACCTGTGACAGGGGAACACAGCCAGCAGGGAGACGCCCCACTGTTTGTCACTGCACCCCTTGCCCCCACCCCCCCCCCTCTCTCCTCCCACCTTCCTCACAGCGCCAGAGACTGACTATGGGCGCTGTCTATACGGAGTCTGCACGTTCTCCCTGTGACCGCGTGGGTTTTCTCCGAGAACTTAGGCTTCCACGCACGCTCCAAAGACGTACAGGTTTGTAGGTTAAGTGGCTTTGGTCAAATTGTAAATTGTCCCTTGAGTGTGTCGGATAGCGTTAAGGGCCTGTCCCACTTGGCGGTTTTGTTTCAGCGACTGCCGGCGTCATATCAGTGTCGCCAAAAAGATTTTGAACATTTTTAAAATCCAGCGGCGACAAAAAAAATGTTGCGACGCTTGAAATAAACACCGCGCGCCAATACGTCGTCACCCCGCATCACGCCGAATTACGTCAGTCAATGATGCCGGCAGTCGCCGAAAAAATCACCGTGGGACAGGCTCTTTAGTGAGGGGATCACCTGTTCGTGCAGGCTTGGTGGTCCGAAGGACCTGTGTCCGCGCTGTATCTCTAAAGTAAACTTAAACGCAATCTTAGCTACCAGAGCTATCTCCTGCCCCCATTTTTCCCTCCGGAATTCCTTCTTAAGTAAGCTTCTTAGTTCCCTGAATTCCTCCAGTGATACACTTGACCCCAGCCTCCACAATCAATCCTGCTAGGGTCCCTTTCCAATCAACTTTAGCCCTCTCCCCAGCTCCTCCCTCGTGCTTCTGTAGTCACCTTTGTTCAGCAGGGACATCCAAATTCATCTTCACCTTCTCAAATAGCAGGTTGAATATCATCATTGTCACTGTATGTCATGTTGTCACTTGCGGGCGGAGCACCAAGGCAAATTCCTTGTATGTGAATACTTGGCCAATGAACTTTTTCATTCATATTATGGTCACTAGCTCCTAGCGGTTCCTTTTATCAACAGCTCCCGAATCACATCCGGATCATTGCACAATACCAAATCCGTCTGTGCTGGAGGTGCCGTCTGTGTGGAGTGTGCACGTTCTCCCTGTGACCGCGCGGGTTTTCTCCGGGTGTCCTGGTTTCCTCCCACATTCCAAAGACATACAGGTTTGTAGGTTGACAAAAGTGCTGGAGAAACTCAGCGGGTGCGGCAGCATCTATGGAGCGAAGGAAATAGGCAACGTTTCGGGCCGAAACCCTTCTTCAGTCTGAAGAAGGGTTTCGGCCCGAAACGTTGCCTATTTCCTTCAGTCTGAAGAAGGGTTTCAGCCCAAAACGTTGCCTATTTCCTTCGCACCATAGATGCTGCCGCACCCGCTGAGTTTCTCCAGCACTTTGGTCTACCTTCGATTTTCCAGCATCTGCAGTTCCTTCTTGAACTGGTTAATTTGTAGGTTAATTGTCTTCTGTAAACCATGACTGTGTAAGATGGAGCTAGGGTGATCGCTGGTCGGTGTGGACTCGGTGGGCTGGTCATCTGTTTCCACGCTGTGCCTCTGAAGTCTAAATTCGAAAGTCGAAATCAGGCGGGGCCGGATATTATGTGAAGTATTGGCCGGTGACAGAACCCTCAGTTGGACGCAATGAAATGAGTGACTTTGACATTTGTATAAACAAGACCGATCCAACAGGATACTCCTTGTGTATAATCCATCCCCAAACTCTTACACTGCCGAGTAAACAGGAAATTCACATGGACTGCACTACAAACGAGAGCAACAATTTCAACAGTTAATTTCATTCAAAGCAGCAAGGAAAGCAATGAAGTGGGTTAATGCTGAGGGGCATCAAATGGTTATGTTGGGTGCAGCAGATTGAATTCTGGCCACATTTATTCGCAAGCTGCTTCAGTTCTATGAAGAAGAATTTCACTTTTGGTCCAAATCTTATTTACCATATAACCATATAACAATTACAGCACGGAAACAGGCCATCTCGGCCCTACAAGTCCGTGCCGAACAATTATTTTCCCCTAGTCCCATCTACCTGCACTCAGACCATAACCCTCCATTCCTTTCCCGTCTATATACCTATCCAATTTATTTTTAAATGATAAAATCGAACCTGCCTCCACCGCTTCCACTGGAAGCTCATTCCACATCGCTACCACTCTCTGAGTAAAGAAGTTCCCCCTCATGTTACCCCTAAACTTCTGTCCCTTCATTCTGAAGTCATGTCCTCTTGTTTGAATCTTCCCTACTCTCAATGGGAAAAGCTTGTCCATGTCAACTCTGTCTATCCCTCTCATCATTTTAAAGACCTCTTGATTTACCTTCAATTTTAGGCATGAGGTTTTGTTGAGTGCTCACTGATATTGGCCGTGGTTTATTATTGCCCTTGTTTGTAAGTAAGTAAGTAAGTTTATTGGCCAAGGGGGAGATGCAGCGAGACCTGGGTGTCATAGTACACCAGTCATTGAAGGTAGGCATGCAGGTGCAGCAGGCAGTAAAGAAAGCGAATGGTATGTTGCTTTCATAGCAAAAGGATTTGAGTATAGGAGCAGGGAGGTTCTACTGCAGTTGTACAGGGTCTTGGTGAGACCACACCTGGAGTATTGCGTACAGTTTTGGTCTCCAAATCTGAGGAAGGACATTATTGCCATAGAGGGAGTGCAGAGAAGGTTCACCAGACTGATTCCTGGGATGTCAGGACTGTCTTATGAAGAAAAACTTGGTTTATACTCTCTAGAATTTAGGAGATTGAGGGGGATCTTATAGAAACTTACAAAATTCTTAAGGGGTTGGACAGGCTAGATGCAGGAAGATTGTTCCCGATGTTGGGGAAGTCCAGGACAAGGGGGTCACAGCTTAAGGATAAGGGGGAGATCCTTTAAAACCGAGATGAGATCTTTTTTCACACAGAGAGTGGTGACTCTCTGGAACTCTCTGCCACAGAGGGTAGTTCAGGCCAGTTCATTGGCTATATTTAAGAGGGAGTTAGATGTGGCCCTTGTGGCTAAGGGGATCAGAGGGTATGGAGAGAAGGCAGGTACGGGATACTGAGTTAGATGATCAGCCATGATCATATTGAATGGCGGTGCAGGCTCGAAGAGCCGAATGGCCTACTCCTTCACCTAATTTCTATGTTTCTATGTTTCTATTCACATACAAGGAATTTGCCTTGGTGCTCCGCCCGCAAGTAACAACATGACATATAGTGACAGTTACGAATGACTCAGAAAACACTAAAGACTTGCATGGTAAAAACATAGAACGTCGCGCTCCATTTATACCTCACGCTGCCTCGGCAAGACCAGCAGCACAGTCAAGGACGAGTCTACCCTCTCCCAGCGGGCAAGGCATACAGAGGTGTGAAAACGCACACGAGTAGTTGCTCTACCCAACAGCCAAAAATCTCTAGCCTCCCTTTGATCTGGTATTTTGTTGGTTCACATGCTTGATCAATGGTGTTTTATCATTAATGTTTTATTATTATTAATGTTTAGTGTTTTCTGAGTCATTCGTAACTGTCACTGTATGTCATGTTGTTACTTGTGGGTGGAGCACCAAGGCAAATTCCTTGTATGTGAATACTTGGCCAATAAACTTACTTACTTACTTAGTTACTCCAGATTCAGGGGCAGTTTCTTTCCCGCTGTTATCAGGCAACTGAACCATTCTACCAGCAACTAGAGAGCGGTCCTGAGCTACTATCTACCTCATTGGAGACCCTCGGACTACCTTGGTCGGGGTTTACTGGACTTTAACTTGCGCTAAACGTTATTCCCTGTCTCATGTTTCTGTACACTGTGATTAGGGTTGCCAACTGTCCGGTATTAGCCGGGACATCCCGTGTATTGGGCTAAATTGGTTTGTCCCATATGGGACTGCCCTTGTCCCGTATTTGACCGCTACTACTCGGGTCGAGGGGACTGTCGGGTCGGAGCGCCGCGTCCGGCCCCCGCCTCACCCGTCCCGACGTAGTGCAGCCCGTGGAGTGCAGCAGCAGCAGCGCCTCGCCCGTGGCCCCGTCGGTCGGTAGGCAGCCCGGCCAGCTGTCCGACCTTCGGACCTTCGCTTACCGCCGACACCACCACCCCTACTTCTCACGGCCGATCATCGGTTCATGAGTTGGATGGGGCGGCCCGGGCCAAAACTCCTCAGCTGGCCCGCCTGGCTGGGCTTTGTGTTGCAGTCCAACACCCGGGCCAACTCATCATTCACCCAGCCACGGCCAAGTCGGTCATCGAATTGCCATGGGGAATTTGTCCCTTATTTTGATCTTTTGTCCCTTATTTGGGAATGAGAAAGTTGGCAACCCTAACGGTGAATGACTCGATTGTAATCATGTGTTGTCTTTCCGCTGACTGGATCGCACGCAACAAAAGCTTCTCACTGTGCCTCGGTACACGTGACAATAAACCAAACTGAACCAAAGTACAGCACAGGAACTGGCCCTTCAGCCCACAATGTTTGTGCTGAACATGACGCCAAGTTAATCAACTTGGCTGCCCAATTAAATCAGATAATACTATGCGCAAATACACTCCAGGTAGACACATAAAGAGAAAATTAGCAGGACGCAGAATAGAGTTCAGGGCCCGTCCCACTTGGGCGGCATTTGCGTGTAATTTACGCGACGTCATTTAAACGTCACGACACACGCGTCGTGCCGCGCACGTGATACGCGCATGGTGCGCATTACGCACGCATGAGAATGATCAGCCATGATCACATTGAATGGCGGTGCTGGCTCGAAGGGCCGAGTGGCCTACTCCTGCACCTATTGTCTATTGTCTATTGTCAATTGTCATTACGAGCGCATGGTTCGTGGTGACATAGGCAGTGACGCGTGGTCGCGCGCGGCCTCCCAGGACTTTGGGATGTTTGAATTGAAGGCAATATCTCCAAGTTTGCGGATGACACTAAGCTGGGGGGCAGTGTTAGCTGTGAGGAGGATGCTAGGAGACTGCAGGGTGACTTGGATAGGCTGGGTGAGTGGGCAAATGTTTGGCAGATGCAGTATAATGTGGATAAATGTGAGGTTATCCATTTTGGTGGCAAAAACAGACAATAAGACATTATCTAAATGGTGGCCGAATGGGAAAGGGGGAGAAGCAGCCAGACATGGGTGTCATGGTACACCAGTCATTGAAGGTAGGCATGCAGGTGCAGCAGGCAGTAAAGAAAGCGAATGGTATGTTAGCTTTCATTGCACAATGGTTTGAGTATAGGAGCAGAGAGGTTCTACTGCAGTTTGTACAGGGTCTTGGTGAGACCACACCTGGAGTATTGCGTACAGTTTTGGTCTCCAAATCTGAGGAAGGACATTATTGCCATAGAGGGAGTGCAGAGACGGTTCACCAGACTGATTCCTGGGATGTCAGGACTGTCTTATGAAGAAAGACTGGATAGACTTGGTTTATACTCTCTAGAATTTAGAAGATTGAGAGGGGATCTTATAGAAACTTACAAAATTCTTAAGGGGTTGGACAGGCTAGATGCAGGAAGATTGTTCCCGATGTTGGGGAAGTCCAGGGCAAGGGGTCACAGCTTAAGGATAAAGGGGAAATCCTTTAAAACCGAGATGAGAAGAACTTTTTTCACACAGAGAGTGGTGAATCTCTGGAACTCTCTGCCACAGAAGGTAGTTGAGGCCAGTTCATTGGCTATATTTAAGAGGGAGTTAGATGTGCCCTTGTGGCTAAGGGGATCAGGGGGTATGGAGAGAAGGCAGGTACGGGATACTGAGTTGGATGATCAGCCATGATCATATTGAATGGCGGTGCAGGCTCGAAGGGCCGAATGGCCTACTCCTGCACCTAATTTCTATGTTTCTATGTTTCTATGTACAAAATCTTCGCGTGCCATCTGCGTGATGCGCATACAACACCGAAGTGGGACAGGCCCTTTAGTTTCGTAAATCATGCTCTGTTGTGACAATTCGGGTGGAGACTTCTCCAGACTTCTAGACCTGAAACATCACCCATTCCTTCTCTACAGAGATGCTGCCTGTCCTGCTGAGTTACTCCAGCATTTTGTGTCTATCTTCGGTGTAAACAAGCATCTGCAGTTTGTTCCGACACATAGGACAGTACAGTACAGGAACACGTCCTTCAGCCCTCAATCTTCATGCTGAATATGATGCCAAGTTAAACTAATCACCTCTGCCTGTTCGTGATCCATAGCCCTCCATTGAATGAATGAATGAATCTCTTTATTGTCATTGCACATGTTACAACAAAATTTAAAAGTCAATCCCACGGTGCGATTCACAAGAGCAATTTTAAATATATAAGAAAAGGTAAAAATATATACATATATAAAAATAAAATTACAGATAAATAACAATAGCAGCTGAGGTCGAACCATTCAGTTGAATGCGAGTGTTATTACTTATTTTGCATTGTTAAGTTCACGTATGGCTATGGGGTAGAAGCTGTCTCTGAGTCTGTTTGTGCGAGTTTTGAAAGAACTGTACCGTCTGCCAGAGGGCAGCAGGTGGAACAGGTTGTGTCCAGGGTGGGAAGGGTCCTTCAGGATGTTGCATATCCATCCGAAGTCCTCTTAAATGCCGCAATCATATCTGCTCCATCACACACGATGCACAGAGTCTCTTGCCCAGATTACAGGAATCGAGAACCAGAGGATATAGAATTAAAGTGAAGGGGCGAAATGATTTAATAGGAATCTGACGAGTAACATTTTTCAGTCAAAGTGTAGTGGGTGTATGTATGGAAAAAGTTGCCGGAGGAGGTACTTGAGGCAGGGACTATTGCAACGTTTAAGAAACAGTTAGATAGGTGCATGGATAGGACAGGTTTGGATGGGATATGGGCCAAACTCGGGCAGGTGGGACTATGTAGCTGGGACCATATAACCATATAACAATTACAGCACGGAAACAGGCCATCTCAGCCCTTCAAGTCCGTGCCGAACACTTATTCTCCCCTAGTCCCATCTACCTGCACTCAGACAATAACCCTCCATTCCTTTCCCGTCCATATACCTATCCAATTTATTTTTAAATGATAAAATCGAACCTGCCTCCACCACTTCCACTGGAAGCTCATTCCACACAGCTACCACTCTCTGAGTAAAGAAGTTCCCCCTCATGTTACCCCTAAACCTCTGTCCCTTAATTCTCAAGTCATGTCCTCTTGTTTGAATCTTCCCTACTGTCAGTGGGAAAAGCTTATCCACGTCAACTCTGTCTATCCCTCTCATCATTCTAAAGACCTCTATCAATGCCCCCCCCTTAACCTTCTGCGCTCTAAAGAATAAAGACCTAACTTGGTCAACCTTTCTCTGTAACTCGTTTGCTGAAAACCAGGCAACATCTAGTAAATCTCCTCTGTACTCTCTCTATTTTGTTGGCATGTTGGCCGGCGTGGGCAAGTTGGGCACTGTATCACTCTATGACTGTAAAGTCGCAGTGCAACCAACTCTGGAACAGAAAAGTGAAACCACAATATTTTCAGGCACTGCTTCAAAACAGGATATGTACTCACAGCTGAAATCATTCCGTACGTGATGTAATGTGCAGGGTTAGTCACTGTTACTGTCAATGTTTTCAAAATTGTCGCGGAGTTCCCACTCTGGCAACATGTTCGAATGTCAACAATCTGCTAGAGAGCGTTTAATCAGTTTCCAGCAAGATCGGCAAGGATATATTTGACTGCGACTTGTGCTGAAACCAGTTGACGCTAAGACAAGGGCAAAGGGGTTTATTTTTGTGCAATTGGACATAATGGAACATGAGAAAAGGTGAAAGAATCATTGTTTTCCCACAAATATCATCTTATCTGTGAAAAATATATAATGTAGACAAAAGTGCTGGAGAAACTCAACGGGTGCAGCAGCATCTATGGAGCGAAGGAGATAGGCAACGTTTCGTGCCGAAACGTTGCCTATTTCCTTCGCTCCATAGATGCTGCTGCACCCGCTGAGTTTCTCCAGCACTTTTGTCTACCTTCGATTTTCCAGCATCTGCAGACCCTTCTTAAAAATATATAATGGTCAGTAATGCTTATACCTTCAATTGAGTCTGAAGAAAGGTCTCGACCCGAAATGTCACCCATGTCCTCTCTCCAGCGATGCTGCCTGCCCCGCTGAGTTACTCCAGCATTTTGTGTCTATTTTTAGTGTTCAGTGAAAAGTTGTTTGAAAATATTTTTCACACAGAGAGTGGTGAATCTCTGGAATTCTCTGCCACAGAATGTAGTTGAGGCCAGTTCATTGGCTATATTTAAGAGGGAGTTAGATGTGGCCCTTGTGGCTAAAGGGATCAGGGGGTATGGAGAGAAGGCAGGTACAGGATACTGAGTTGGATGATCAGCCATGATCATACTGAATGGCGGTGCAGGCTCGAAGGCCCGAATGGCCTACTCCTGCACCTATTTTCTATGTTTCTATGTTTCTATGTACGTCTTTGGAGTGTGGGAGGAAACCAGAGCACCCGGAGAAAACCCACACGGTCACAGGGAGAAGGTACATGCAGACAGCACCTGTAGTCAGGTTCGAACCCGGGTCTCTGGTGCTGTAAGGCAGCAACTCTACCGCTGCGCCACTGTGTACAATTAAATATAGAAAAATAGTAGTCCTTGCAGCACAGCCCTTATGCTATTCATTTTCTTATGCTCCCTTCTATTGAATCCAATTATACAGTATATACCTCACGCTGACTCGGCAAGGCCAGCAGCATAATCAAGGACGAGTCACACCCCTCTTCTCCCCTCTCCCATCAGGCAAGAGGTACAGAAGTGTGAAAACGCACACCTCCAGATTCAGGGACGGTTTCTTCCCAGCTTTGTTATCAGGCAACTGAATCTTCCTACCACAACCAGAGAGCAGTCCTGAACTACTATCTACCTCATTGGAGACCCACGGACTATCTTTGATCGGACTTCGCTGGCTTTACCTTACACTAAACGTTATTCCCCTTATCATGTATCTGTACGCTGTGGACGGCTCGATTGTAATCAAGTTTTGCCTTTCCGCTAACTCGTTAGCACGCAACTAAAGCTTTTCACTGTACCTCGGTGCACGTGACAATCAACTAAACTGAACTGACTCTTGAGGACTCTATTAAATGTTGTACAGAGTGGTTATTTTTTTTTAAAACAAGCTTTTAACCAGTGAAGGTTACACAGAAAAGCTGGAGAAACTCAGCGGGTGCAGCAGCATCTATGGAGCGAAGGAAATAGGCAACGTTTCGGGCCGAAACCCTTCTTCAGACTGATCAGGGGTGGGGGTGGGTGGGGACAAGAAAGGGAAAAGGAGGAGTAGCGGAAGGCTGGAGGGTGGGAGGAGACAGCAGGGGAGCTGAGGAAGGGGAGGAGACAGCAAGGACTAACAGAATTGGGAGAAGTCGATGTTCATTCCCCCGGGGTGCAGACTCCCCAAACGGAATATGAGGTGCTGTTCCTCCAATTTCCGGTGCTGCTCGCTGTGGCCATGGAGGAGACCCAGGACAGAGAGGTCGGAGGCGGAGTGGGAGGGGGAGTTGAAGTGCTGAGCCACCGGGAGGTCAGCTAGGTTATTGCGGACCGAGCGGAGGTGTTCGGCGAAACGATCGCCCAACCTCCGCTTGGTCTCACAGATATAGATCTGCTGACATCTAGAGCAGCGGACGCAATAGATGAGGTTGGAAGAGATGCAGGTAAACCTCTGTCGCACCTGGAACGATTGCTTGGGTCCCTGAAAGGAGTTGAGGGGGGAGGTAAAGGGACAAGTGTTGCATCTGCTGCGGCCGCAAGGGAAAGTGCCCGGGGAGGGGGTGGACCGAGAGGGAAGGGAAGAATTGACAAGGGAGTTATGGAGGGAGCGGTCTTTGTGGAAGGCAGATATGGGGGGAGATGGGAAGATGTGGCGAGTGGTGGGGTCACATTGGAGGTGGCGAAACTGACGGAGGATTATTTTTTGTATGTGATGGCTGGTGGGGTGAAAGGTGAGGACTAGGGGGACTCGGCCCTTGTTGCGAGTGCGGGGATGGGGAGAGAGAGCAGTGTTGCGGGGTATGGAAGAGACCCTGGTGCGAGCCTCATTTATGGTGGAGGAGGGGAACCCCCGTTCCCTGAATAGTGAGGACATTTCAGATGTCCTGGTGTGCAACGCCTCATCCGTGGAGCAGATACGGCGTAGACGGAGGAATTGGGAGTAGTGAATTTTAACCAGTGAATTACTTCGAAGAGAGAGCTAGATAGGGTTCTTAAAGATAGCTGTGAGTCTTGTGGAATTCCCTGCCTCAGAGGGCAGTGGAGGCCGGTTTTCTGGACACTTTCAAGAGAGAGCTAGATAGGGTCTCTTAAGGATAGTGAAGTCAGGGGATATGGGGAGAAGGCAGGAACGGGGCACTGATTGGGGATGATCAGCCATGATCACATTGAATGGCGGTGCTGGCTCGAAGTGCCTGCACCTATTGTCTATTGTCTATTGTCTATTACCTGATGAAATTGAAATATTTGGTAGACAAAAATGCTGGAGAAACTGCAAGTTTGATGTGGCCCTTGTGGTTAAAGAGATCAGGGGAAACTGCAAGTTTCTCCAGCATTTTTGCCCACTGATTTTTCCAGCATCCGCAGCCCTTTCTTAAACAAATGGAACTCTTTAGTGAGTTTGAATGGCAGACAACCCTGACACCACTGACCTCTCAGTTGAGAGTCAAGCACTCACCCATTAGAGCTACTGGCAAACACTATTTGTCTTTCTCAACAGACACCCCAGCCCAACTGAAAACAAACATCACTCCCCTGCCAGCCTTTTCATGCTGTCCTTAACGCCTCATGCTTTCTGAAGTTACTAGAGGTCATTGACTCACATTTCTGTTGTTGTTTCGAAGCTGCTCTTCCGTGGGGCTCCCGGCTTTGACGTTTTCTTTGGGGTTTGACACAAAACGGAACATTAATTACCAACAAATACATTCCTTGAAGGTGCTCGTTGATTGCCAGAGGAAGTCTAGGACAAACTGCTGGGCAAATAAATTACTGAAAGAGCACAATGTCTGTAGTTGCAACGCAAGCCAGTGAAATGAGTGGAAAAAAAATAACTCTACAGTTAGCTGCTTTGTATATCAGGTGAGGTGCAAGCTACCTAACGTTAGCCGTTCGTGGTCCACTTTGTTTTAATCCCAACTGAAAACCTCAGGCTGCACAAATCTTTAATTATTCCCGTTTCGACAGCTTTCTTTAGTTTTCTAGCAGATGTAGCGTGGAAACAGGCTTTTCGGCCTACCGAGTCCGCGCCGACCTGTGATCCCCGCACATCAACACCACACTAGAGACGATTTTAATTTTAATTTTAATACCAAGTCGATTAATCTACAAACCTGAAGGCAGACAAAATTGCTGGAGAAACTCAGCGGGTGAGGCAACATCTGTGGAGAGAAGGAATAGGTAACGTTTCGAGTCAAGACCCTTCTTCAGAGTCTGAAGAGGTGAGGCAGCATCTATGGAGCGAAGGAATGGGTAACTCTTCGGGTCGAGACCCTTCTTCAGACTCAGTTCGCTCCATAGATGCTGCCTCACCCGCTGAGTTTCCCCAGCATTTTTGTCTACCAAAGATTAAAATTTCATCAGGTCTTTTTGTCTACCTTCGATATTCCCAGCATCTGCAGTCCTTTCTGAAACATTTAATCTACAAACCTGCACGGGGAGAAACGTGCAAACTCCGTACAGGCAGTACCCGTGGTCGGGATTGTACCCGGGTCTCTGGCGCTGTGAGGCGGCCACTCTACCGCTGCGCCACCGTGCTGCCCTTCTCGGTGATTACAATCTACTGCGGCAGATACAGGATAAGGGAATAATATTTAGAGCAAGATAAAGTCCAGTAAAGTCCGATTAAAAATAGTCCAAAGGTCTCCAATGAGGTAGATGTAAGGTCAGGGCTGCTCTCTAGTTGGTGAGAGGATGGTTCAGTTGCCAGTTCAACACAAGAGGATTTCAGTATAGGAGTAAAGAGGCTCTTCTGCAGTTGTATAGGGGTCTGGTGAGAACACATCTGGAGTATTGTGTACAGTTTTTGTCTCATAATTTGAGAAAGGACATCATTGTGATTGAGGCAGTGCAGCGTAGATTGATCCCTGGGATGGTGGGACTGTCATATGAGGAAAGATTGAAAAGACTAGGCTTGGATTCACTGGAGTTTAGAAGGATAAGGGGATACCTTATAGAAACATATAAAATTATAAAAGGACTGGACAAGCTAGATGCAGGAAAAATGTTCCCAATGTTGGGCGAGTCCAGAACCAGGGCCACAGTCTTAGAATAAAGGGGAGGCCATTTAAGACTTAGGTGAGAAAAAACTTTTTCACCCGGAGAGTTGTGAATGTATGGAATTCCCTGCCACAGAGGGCAGTGGAGGCCAAGTCACTGGATGGATTTAAGAGAGAGGTAGATAGAGCTCTAGGGGCTATGATCAGCAATGATCACAATGAATGGTGGTGCAGGCTCGAAGGGCTGAATGGCCTCCTCCTGCACCTATTTTCTATGTTTCTATAACAGCTGGGAGGAAACTGTCCCTGAATCTGTACCTCTTGCCTGATGGGAGAGGGGAGAAGAGGGAGTGGACGGGGTGCGACTCGTCCTTGATTATGCTGCTGGCCTTGCCGTGGGCAGCGTGAGGTGTAGATGGAGTCCATGGAAGGGAGATGGGTTGGCGTCATGGTCTGGCCCCTTCCTCAATCTTGACCCAAAAGGTCACCTATTCATGTTGGAGGTGCCCATTCTCACACTTGGGCACCTTGCACATCTTAGAAACATAGAAACATAGAAAATAGGTGCAGGAGGAGGCCATTCAGCCCTTTGAGCCTGCACCGCCATTCACTGTAATCATGGCTGATCGTCCCCAATCAATAACCCGTGCCTGCTTTCTCCCCGTATCCCTTGACTCCACTAGCCCCTGGAGCTCTATCTAACTCTCTCTTAAATCCATCCAGTGAATTGGCCTCCACTGCCCTCTGTGGCAGGGAAATCCATAAATTCACAACTCTCTGGGTGAAAATGTTTTTTACTCACCTCAGTCTTAAATGGCCTCCCCGTTATTCTAAGACTGTGGCCCCTGGTTCTGGACTCGCCCAACATTGGGAACATTTTTTCTGCATCTAGCTTGTCCAGTCCTTTTATAATTTATATGTTTCTATAAGATATTCCCCTCATCCTTCTAAACTCCAGTGAATACAAGCCCAGTCTTTTCAATCTTTCCTCATATGACAGCCCCGCCATCCCAGGGATCAATCTTGGGCAACAGGATATGAGTTGGCCCTCAGTGGATGTAGATATTAGCAATTCATGATAAAGGTCAGTTAGGATTGGTTTGAGTGGTGGTATAGACTCAATAGCCCAAATCGCCCCCTTTGGTGTTGAATGGGATTTTGCCTGTTTATTGAGTATATCGTCGTATAGATCCTTCAGCCCAACTTGCCCACGCCGACAAACATGTCCCATCTACGCTAGTCCCACCTGCCTGCCTTTGGCCCATATCCCTCTCATCATGGGGAAGTCCAGAACAAGGGGTCACAGTTTAAGGATAAGGGGGAAATCTTTTAGGACCGAGATGAAAAAAACATTTTTCACACAGAGAGAGTGGTGAATCTGTGGAATTCTCTGCCACAGAAGGTAGTTGAGGCCACAGTTCATTGGCTATATTTAAGAGGGAGTTAGATGTGGCCCTTGTAGCTAAAGGGATCAGGGGGTATGGAGAGAAGGCAGGTACAGGATACTGAGTTGGATGATCAGCCATGATCATATTGATTGGCGGTGCAGGCTCAAGGGGCCGAATGGCCTACTCCTGCACCTATTTTCTATGTTCCTATGTTTCTATGTTTGTACGTTCACCCTATGACCATGTGGGATTTCTCCGGGAGCTCCCACACCCCAAAGACGTACAGGTCTGATCGTCCTAAGGTCCCCAATGAGGTCGATAGTAGCTCAGGACTGCTATCTAGTTATTGGTAGGATGGTTCAGTCGGCAGGTTCATGATCTGTTCATGTATAGGGCTACTCATCGGAGGTCACTCGAAATGAGTACGACTGTCCTCTCATGGAGGACGCCTGTGCGTGACTTTGTTTAACGTGGGGAGACTGGTGCACAGACAGCCACCCCACAGTCCTTGACAGATCTGGGTCAGGATCCAGTGGCATGGAGTCCAAGACGACCGGAGACCCTTTTCTGCCGCAGCCTTCATCCGCCTTCCCAGCCGTTGTGACGCTCCACTGAGGTCAGCCATCGTCCTCCGCCTGTTCCACCGTTGAGGTCTTGGTTGGATTGCTCTTTGTCAGGGACCTCCCCCTCGAACTTACCGCCATGGGTGGCCCTACCAGGAGCGTAGCTCCAGACGGCATCGCTCTCAGGATCTCAGGTCCACACACAAGCTTCTCCACCACGACAAGGTGACAATCCGCGGAGAAGACTCCCTCTAAACCTGTCCTATCCATGTATCCATCTACATATTTCTTAAGTGTTGCGATAGTCCCTGCCTCAACTGTGTAATGTTGTACGTAATATCCACTTTCTCTTGAGCTGACCACAATCGGTACAAAATGTCAATAACACTTCCTCCTCCATGACCATCATCATAGAGGCACCTCAAGACTCTGTGTCCAAATCATAGGCAGGCACGGAAATCACTATCAAAATATGGAAGGATACGGGGACCAGGGGGGGATATAATTTTGCGCGAGGCTTCGGAGGCTCAATCCAGTGCTAAATAGAAACATAGAAACATAGACAATAGGTGCAGGAGTAGGCCATTCGGCCCTTCGAGCCTGCACCGCCATTCAATATGATCATGGCTGATCATCCAACTCAGTATCCTGCACCTGCCTTCTCTCCATACCCCCTAATCCCTTTAGCCACAAGGGCCAGATCTAACTCCCTCTTAAATATAGCCAACGAACTGTGGCCTCAACTACCTTCTGCGGCAGAGAATTCCAGAGATTCACCACTCTCTGGGTGAAAAAAGTTTTCCTCATCTCGGTCCTAAAAGATTTCCCCCTTATCCTTAAACTATGACCCCTTGTTCTGGACTTCCCCAACATCGGGAACAATCTTCCTGCATCTAGCCTGTCCAACCCCTTAAGAATTTTGTAAGTTTCTATGAGATCCCCCCTCAATCTTCTAAATTCTAGCGAGTACAAGCCGAGTCTATCCAGTCTTTCTTCATATGAAAGTCCTGACATCCCAGGAATCAGTCTGGTGAACCTTCTCTGTACTCCCTCTATGGCAAGAATGTCTTTCCTCGGATTAGGAGACCAAAACTGTACGCAATACGCCAGGTGTGGTCTCACCAAGACCCTGTACAACTGCAGTAGAACCTCCCTGGTCTTATACTCAAATGCAGCTCAACTCTGCCTGTCTCGCCGGGGTAACCTACAGCCCTGCCTGGACTGATGGGACACTAGCGCTGCTTCTCCGCGCTGGCTGTACACCTGGGCCATATTTCCCGCAAGTCCAGGCAGGGCTGTAGGTTCACCTGGCGGGACAGGCAGAGTTGAGCGGGGATTAGCGTTGCTTCACTGCGCTGGCTGTGGGCCTGGGGGAACCGCGCCCATCTGACTCCCGATGTCTCTGACCACCCCCGTGCGTGGAGGGGGGGCGCTCGGGTGGGGACGGGACAGCGCCGGAGAACCGGCCGGGATCGATCCTGGCTGCGCATGAAGGTCTGTGCCACGTCTCCCTCCTCCAATCACCGCGCTGAATCATCATGTCCCACCGCCATTGCCTGCTGACCGACGTCTCTCTCGTCCAATCGGCGCCCTCGATCATCAGTCCCACCCCCACTGTCTCGCGGAAAGAGGAGATTTCACCGGGTTTTAAAATCCGGATTACAAAAACATGGGGGGGGGTTCGTCCCCCACCTCTCAAAACAGAGGGTTGACGAGTCCCCCCCGTCCCCCCCCACCACCCCCCGGGATTTCCGCCCCTGACATGGGTGCTAAATCTTTGCCCTTTCACTCCAAACCTGAGGGCCTGAGCTATAGGGAGAGATTGAGCAGGTCAGGACCACTGCTTGGAGTGCAGGAGGATGATGGGGTGATCTCATAGAGGTGTGTAAAATCATGAAAGGAATAGATTGGGTAGATGCACAGAGTTTCTTGCCCCAGAGTAGGGCAATCCAGAACCAGAGTGCATAGGTTTAAGGTGAAGGTAGAAAGATTTAAAAGGAGGGGTGACGTTTTCACACAATAGGCGGTGGGTGTATGGAACGAGCTGCTGGAGGAGGTAGTTGGGGCAGGGACTATTGCTTGCGACGTTTAAGAAACATTTAGACAGGTATGTGGATAGGACAGGTTTGGAGGGATATGGACCAAATGCAGGCAGGTGGGACTAGTGTAGATGGGACATGTTGGTCGGTGTGGGCAAGTTGGGCTGATGGGCCTGTTTCCGTGCTGTATCACTCTATGACTCTAAGACATAGTATTGTGTAGTGTGGGCGGCGTGACTCTCGTCAGCAGCAGCCTCTGCAGTCCGTCTGTCTTTTTATTATTTTTGTCTCGTTTCTATGTAGTTTTTATTTTTTAATTTTGTCGGGGTATGTGTGTGGGGGGTGTGTGGGGGGAGCGGGTAACTTTAAAATCTTTCCCCTGCACGGGGACCCGACCTTTTCTTTGTCAGGTCTCCATTGTCATTGGGGCTGCAACGTGGAGCGGCCTCCAACAGGAACGACCTGGGGCTCCAGTTGCGGAGCTGCGGTCCTACTCACCGTCGCGGAGCTGGCCGAGTCCGGAGCGGGTGGAGCTGTGGTGGAGTGCTGCTGCTGCGACCCGACCCCCGGAGATTCGGAGGCTACAACCGCGGGTCTGGTGGACGGCAACACCGGGAGCCCGCGGGTCCCTGGTGGGGAGACCGTTTTTCGGGGCTTCCGCAGCGACGACTTCTCCCGCCCGAGTTGCGGGGTTGAAGAGCACCTGGAGCGGGGCCTTACATCACCGCCCCGCGCGGCATGGAACGGCCGCGGGACTTTGCGAGCGCCCGCCGGGGGCTCTAACACCAAGACCCGGTGCGCGACCTTGCATCACCCGGCGTGGCTTTAATGGCCGCGGGACAATCACCATCGCCCGCCGGGGGCTTTGACTTTGACTCTGACATCGGGGGGGAATGCAGGGGAGAGATAAGTTTTTTTGCCTTCCATCACAGCGATGTGATGGATGTTTGTGTAACTGTGTTGTGTCTCGAGTCTTTTTCGTTTTGTAATGTATGGCTGCAGAAACGACATTTCATTTGGGCCTCAACGTAAATTGTATTGTATTGTATTGTATTGTATTGTATTGTATAAGACTCTAAACCTGGAGAAGGGCGGCACGGTGGCGCAGCGGTAGAGTTGCTGCCTTGTAGCGCCGGAGACCTGGGCTCCATCCTGACTACGGGTGCTGTCTGCACGGAGTTTGTACGTTCCTCCTGTGACCTGCGTGGGTTTTCTCAGGGATGCCTGGTTTCCTCCCACACTCCAAAGGCGTGCAGGTTTGCAGGCTAATTGGCTTGTGCAGGATAGCGTTAGTGTGCGGAGATCGCTGGTCGGCGCGGACTGGTTGGGCGGAAGGGGCCTGTTTCTGCGCTGTATCTCTAAACTGATGGGAGTTTAACTAAATTAAACTATGTCCTGGTGTTTTTAATATGATTAGCTAGAGAAGAACTGAAACCTGTTCACCTGCAGATATGGACGTAGCATTGGATTTTCATTTAAACTCTGCACATATGTAACCCAGAGGTTGCTGGCAGTGTCAAAGTACATTGATAACCAAAGATGGCAGTTTCCTTATCATTACAATTGCAAAACCCTGGCACTGAATGTCAAAACACACTCTCTGTAATTCCACGTGCAAACTGCCTGGAGTATTGTGTGCAGTTTTGGTCTCCAGAATTGAGGAAGGACATTCTTGCTATTGAGGGAGTGCAGCGTAGGTTCACCAGGTTAATTCCCAGGATGGCAGGACTGTCATATGCTGAGAGAATGGAGCGGCTGGGCTTGTATACTCTGGAATTTAGAAGGATGAGAGGGGATCTTATTGAACCATATAAGATTATTAATGCCCCTGTCCCACTTAGGAAACCTGAACGGAAACCTCTGGAGACTTTGCGCCCCACCCAAGGTTTCCGTCCGTGCGGTTCCCGGAGGTTCCCGGAGGTTTGTGTCAGTCTCCCTACGTGCTTCCACTACCTGCAACCTCCGGCAACCACCTGTAACCTCTGGCCCTAGATGCTCCCACTAGTACCGAGCGGCACGGTGGCGCAGCAGTAGAATTGCTGCCTTACAGATCTTCTTGCGCCAGAGAACCGAGTTCGATCCTGACTACGGGCGCTGTCTGTACGGAGTTTGTACGTTCTCCCCGTGACCTGCGTGGGTTTTCTCCGAGATCTTCGCTTTCCTAAATTAAAACTAAACTAAACTAGTGGAACACAACTTGCAACATTGCTTGTGAGCGATTTGGATAAGATTAACCTGGAGGCCATTCTGATCCCTTGGGATTCCGTTGAAACTCATTATGAAGTCAAATCACGTCAAGATAGGTCACGTTTACTGTTATTCGTAGAAGTCCAGGTGGATTGAAGGAACAATGAAAGTCTTGCTTGCTGCAGCATCTCAGGCACATAGACCCACGCAGAAACATAAAAAACGCTTTCTGCACCAAGACACTGAACAGAAAAAAAAAATAATCTTCCAAACAACTAAGACATGGTGCAAAAATATCCAATTAGAATAACATGGGGCAGCACGGTGGTGCAGCGGTAGAGTTGCTGCCTCACAGCGCCAGAGACCCGGGTTCCATCCTGACTACGGGCGCTGTCTGTACCGAGTTTGTACGATCGCCCCGTGAACTGAGTGGGTTTTCTCCGGGAGCTCCGGTTTCCTTCCACACTCCAAAGATGTGCAGGTTTGTAGGTTAATTGGCTTTGGTAAAATTGAAAATTGTCCCCAGTGTGTGTAGGATAGTGTTAGTGTGCGGGGGTCGCTGGTCTGCGCGGACTCGGTGGGCCGGACGGAGTGTGCTGTCTGTACGGAGTTTGCACGTTCTCCCTGTGCTGCCGCTTTATGTCCGATTATATATTTAGTTAGAAACAATTAAAATTTTGTATATTAGTATATAAAATGATGAGAGGCATACACAGGGCAACATGTCAAAATTCTTTTCTCCAAGATGGAAAAATCACACAGTATGTTTAAAGGTCCTGTCCCACTTGGGCGACCTAGTCCGTGAGTTCTGGCGAGTTTGCCCTCGACTCGTACTCGCAGCATGGTCGACACGAGGTCGTAGGAGGTCTTCATAAGTCTCCTTCATGCTCGAGAGTGGTCTCTGAGTACTCGAGGCCTCAGTTAGGTTGCAGTGTTTTTTTTTCAATATGTTAAAAAATGCCCGCGAGTGAAAAAAGGTCGGCATGGAAAAAATCGATACTTTCTTACTCGTAGGTTTAGTCGTAGTAGGTTGTAGTAGGTCGGCATGTTAGTCGTAGATAATCGAGGGTAGTCGAAGATAGTCTTCATCATAGTCGAAGGGAGGTCGAAGGAGATCGAAGGAGGTCATCTACACTCCACTATTCGACGTCCAATTTTCCCGAACTTAGTCGTAGCTAGTCAAAGCTGGTCTTCAACATAGTCAAAGGAGGTCTTCAACATGTCATTAAGGATAAAGTTTAAAGGAGATATATGGGGTAAGTTTTTACAGAGGAGTATGAGCACCTGGTGGTTGAAACAGATACATTTGTGTCACTAGAAGCCTTTTGGCTTGGCATATGGATATGTATGGAAGAGGGATATGTGTGATATACAGGTAGTTAAGCGATGGTCTTGGCATGATCTTTAGCACAGACTTTGTGAGCCAAAGGTCCTATTAGCTTACATTGTTTTTAGTTTAGAGATACAGCATGGAAACAGGCCCTTCAGCCCATCGAATCCATGCCGACCAATTATCACTTGTGCACTAACTAGTTCACTCCTATACGCTAGTCGACAATTTACAGAAGGCTATTAACTGGGCAACTAAACCACCCTACCAATAACTAGAGAGCAGTCCTGAGCTACTATCCACCTCATTGGAGACCCTCAGAATATCAAACCTGCACGTCTTTGGAATGTGGGAGGAATCAGAGCACCCGGAGAAAACCCACTCGGTCAACGTACAAACAATAGACAATAGACAATAGGTGCAGGAGTAGGCCATTCGGCCCTTCGAGCCAGCACCGCCATTCAATGTGATCATGGCTGATCATCCCCAATCAGTACCCCGTTCCTGCCTTCTCCCCATATCCCCTGACTCCGCTATCATTAAGAGCCCTATCTAGCTCTCCCTTGAAAGTATCCAGAGAACCGGCCTCCACCGCCCTCTGAGGCAGAGAATTCCACAGACTCACAGCTCTCTGTGTGAAAAAGTGTTTCCTCGTCTCCGTTCTAAATGGCTTACCGCTTATTCATAAACTGTGTGGCCCCTGGCTCTGGACTCCTCCAATATCGGGAACATATTTCCTGCCTTGATCGTGTCCAAACCCTTAATAATCTTATATGTTTCAATAAGATCCCCTCTCATCCTTCTAAACTCCAGAGTGTACAAGCCCAGCCGCTCCATTCTCTCACCATATGACAGTCCCGCCATCCCGGGAATTAACCTTGTAAACCTACGCTGCACTCCCTCAATAGCAAGAATGTCCTTCCTCAAATTAGCGGACCAAAACTGCACACAGTACTCCAGGTACTCCAATACTCCAAAACTCCGTACAGACAGCGCCCGTAGTCAGGATGGAACTGGGGTCTCTGGCGCTGTAAGGCAGCAACTCCACCCCTGTTCTAACATTTTAATTCATGCAAGTATTGTGCCCCCCTCTTCTCCTGCAGGTTAGCTTTCTGGGTCTAACTTCTGAGCTGATATCAAATCTTTTGTGCACAGAATCTATCCCCCGCTTCCGTTGGGATGCCTCAATGTTGTAGACAGTGTCTATCAAGTCAAGTCAAGTTTATTTGTCACATACTCATACGAGATGTGCAGTGAAATGAAAAGTGGCAATGCTCGCGGACTTTGTGCAAAAAGACAAACAAACAAACAAACTACAAACACTTCTAGGCTAAGATGGCATTGGTGCAATAGCTTATATATATTTTAGGCTAATATGCAATTTCTTAATGTATCTTTGTAATTCTTTGTACTGTTTGATGTGTATATGGACCTGTGTCTGAAATAAAGCTTTAATAATTAATAATAATAATAAAACAGAATGGAACAGAATCACATATTCTTTTTCATATTAAATAGTGTGGGCGGAAGGAAAAAGGGAAAAAAAACAGCAATTTAAAAGAAAGCAGTAGATTGGTTCAGTAAAGTTAGTCCCTGGTGAGATAGGAGTTTACAGTCCTAATGGTCTCTGGGTCTCCATTCTCACAGCATGGCAACGGAGGCATTTGCCTGACCGTAGCAGCTGGAACAGTCCGTTGCAGAGGTGGAAGGGGTCTCCCATGTTTTTATTGGCTCTGGAGTTGCAACTCCTGATGTATAGTTCCTGCAGGGGGGGGCGAGTGAAGTTCCCATAGTGCGTTCGGCCGAACGCACTACTCTCTGCAGAGCCTTCTTGTCCTGGGCAGAGCAATTCCCAAACCAGATTGTAATATTTCCGGACAAGATGCTTTCCACAGCCGCACAGTAGAAGCACTGGAGGATCCTCGGAGACACTCTGGATTTCCTCAATTGCCTGGATGGAATGGGTAAAACTGGGTAAAACTGCTGGGTTTGAAGAGCAAAGCAGTAAGTCTGAGTGCCATTATGTGCAGCATTAAAGAAGGAATAAAATAACTCGATACCTTGTGAAGATTTTAATGGACAGTCTGGTCATTTATATCATAAGGTCATAAGATTGTAATTGGCAGGAGTAGAATTAGACCATTCGGCCCATCAAGTCTACTCCGCCATTCAATCACGGCTGATCTATCTCTCCCTCCAAACCCCATTCTCCTGCCTTCTCCCCATAACCTCTGACACCCGTACTGATCAAGAGTTTAGGAGATTGAGAGGGGATCTTATAGAAACTTACAAAATTCTTAAGGGGTTGGACAGGCTAGATGCAGGAAGATTGTTCCCGATGTTTGGGAAGTCCAGGACAAGGGGTCACAGCTTAAGGATAAGGGGGAAATCCTTTAAAACCGAGATGAGAAGAACTTTTTTCACACAGAGAGTGGTGAATCTCTGGAACTCTCTGCCACAGAGGGTAGTTGAGGCCAGTTCATTGGCTATATTTAAGAGGGAGTTAGATGTGGCCCTTGTGGCTAAGGGGATCAGGGGGTATGGAGAGAAGGCAGGTACGGGATACTGAGTTGGATGATCAGCCATGATCATATTGAATGGCGGTGCAGGCTCGAAGGGCCTAATGGCCTACTCCTGCACCTATTTTCTATGTTTCTAATCTATCTATCTCTGCCTTAAATATATTCACTGACGGCCACCAAAGAATTCCGCAGATTCACCACCCATATAGTGTGTGAAAAGTTGTTTCCAGTTGAAGATCAGATGCACATGAATGTGGCTGAACCATCCTGCCACAACCAGAGAGCAGTGCTGAACTACTATCCACCTCATTGGTGACCCTCGGACAATCTTTGATCAGACTTTGCTGGCTTTACACGGCACTAAATGTCACCCCATATCATGTATCTGTACACTGTAAATGGCTCGATTGTAATCATGTATTGTCTTTCCGCTGACTGGATAGCACGCAACAAAAGCTTTTCGCTGTACCTCGGTACACGAGACAAAAAACTCAACTAAACTGATAAACTAAACTATAACATGTTAATTATCAGGTACTGGGCGGTCCTGAGCTACTATCTACCTCAATGGAGACCCGTGGACTATCTTTAATCGGACTTTATCTTGCATAACATGTTATTCAGTGGTAGGTAAGATTGTAGAGTCCATTATAAAGGATGATGTTTTTGAGTACTTGCAAGCCCATGATAAAATAAGGCAAAGGTAGACAAAAAATGCTGGAGAAACTCAGTGGGTGAGTTAGCTGTTTTGTGGGGGAGTGGGGAGTGGAGGGGGGGGGTGGGGGAAACCGTTTAATCTCTTCCCTGTACAGGGACCCGACTTTTTCCCTGCCGGGAATCGCGGGGGTTTTTTTTTTTTTTTTTTTTTTTAAATATTTTATTTTATTAGAAGTAAGTACAGTCATATGGCACCAAAGTGCCTAATATATATTTTCATAATACATTTTATGTACAACTTCTTTTTTTTTTTTTTGTTACATTGAAAAAAGATGAGAATAAGAAAAAAAGTTAGATAGTAAAGGATAGAAAGATGTGAAATATATAGTGTGTGAATCGCGGGGTTTAAAAATGACTCGGAGCGGGGCCTAACATCGCCCGGCGCGGCTTAAACGGCCACGGGACTTACCATCGCCCGCCGGGGGCTTTAACATCGGGAGCCCCAGTTCGCCTCGACGCTGCAGTTCGACTGCTGGACCGCGGGAGAAGAACAAAGGGAAGAGATAAGACTTTTGCCTTCCATCACAGTGAGGAGGTGTTGGAGACTCGCTGTGATGGATGTTTGTGTAAACTGTGTTAAGTGTGTGTCTTGTTTTTTTTTGTAATGTTAAGACTGTAGGAATGAAATTTCGTTCAAACCTTGTCTGTTTGAATGACAATAAAAGGCATGCAATTCTATTCTATTCTATTCTATTCTAGTATCTATGGTTAGAAGGAATAGGTGACGTATTGGGTCGAGACCTAATGTACCTATTCCTTCTCTCCATAGATGCTGCCTCACCCGCTGAGTTTCTCCAGCATTTTTTGTCTACCTTCGATTTTTTTTTCCAGCATCTGCAGTTCTTTCTGAAACATACTCTTGTGTTTAGAAGGATGAGAGGGAATCTTGTTGAAACATATAAGATTATTCAGGGTTTGGACACACTAGAGGCAGGAAACATGGTTCCGATGTTTGGGGGAGTCCAGAACCAGGGGCCACAGTTTAAGAATAAGGAGTAAGCCATTTAGAACGGAGGCGAGGAAACACTTTTTCTCACAGAGAGTTGGTGAGTCTGTGGAATTTTCTGCCTCAGAGGGCGGTGGAGGCCGGTTCTCTGGATACTTTCAAGAGAGAGCTAGATAGGGCTCTTAAAGATAGTGGAGTCAGGGGACATGGGGAGAAGGCAGGAACGGGGTACTGATTGGGGATGATCAGCCCTGATCACATTGAATGGTGGTGCTGGCTCGAAGGGCCGAATGGCCTACTCCTGCACCTATTGTCTATTGAAATCTATTGAAATAAAATAAGCCAAAGTCAGCATGGTTTTGTGAAAGGGGAGATCTTGCCTGACGAGCCAGTTAGAATTATACAGTCATAGAGTGATACAGCATGGAAACAGGCCCTTCGGCCCAACTTGCCCAAACCAACCAACATGTCCCAGCTTGCGTTTGGCCCAAATCCATCCAAACCTGTCCTATCTGTGTAATCGTTTAAGGCAAATTATTTCAGATAAGATTAGTTTATCTTGGCAGCCACAGCTTCACCTCTACTTTGCGGTGAAATGTTGAACCGTTGAATTAATTTACTTCAAAAAATCACTGCCTTCAGAAGAGATTGGGGATCATTTGGGTGGGGAGCGTGAGGGCAAAGCTGAGAGGGAGAGGGAGTAATCGTGGGAAGTTAATGAGAGATGATGAAATAACATCTAAATTACTTCATACCACTCTAAGTTCTTCCAATAGATGTCAAGTGATCGGATGTCCGTCCCTAAGTGATAGGAGCAGAATTAAGGGGCTGTCCCACTGTACGAGTTCATTCAAGAGCTCTCCCAAGTTTAAACAAAAATCAAACTCGTGGTAAGCACGTAGAATGTACGTAGTGGGTAGGTCAGAGCTCGGGGACGTCTCTTAGCGCCTCGTAACGCTAACGGCAGGTACTCGGGCAACGCGGTAAGCTCGGGAAGACTCGTGAAGATTTTTCAACATGTTGAGAAATGTCCACGAGAGCCCCGAGTACCTACGAGCGGCTATTACTGTAAATCTTCGAGTTCGAATCAGGGGAAACTCGGGAGAACTCTTGAATTAGCTCGTACAGTGGGACAGCCCCTTTAGGCCATTTGGCCCATCTGGTCTACCCCGCCGTTCAATCATGGCTGATCTATCTCTCCCTCTCAACTCCGTTATTCTGTCTTCTCCCCGTAACACCTGACACCCGTACTAATCAAGAATCTATCTAACTCTGCCTTAAAAATATCCATTGATGTGGCCTCCACAGCCGTCTGTGGCAATGAATTCCACAGATTCACCACCCTCTGACTAAAGAAACTCCTCCTCATCTCCTTTCTACAGGAATGTCCTTTAATTCTGTGGCTGTTGCCTCTGGTCATGGACTCTCCTGCTAGTGGAAACATCCTCTCCACATCCACTCTATCCAGGCCTTTCACTATTCGGTAAGTTTCAATGAGGTCCCCCCCTCATTCTTCTAAACTCCAGCGAGTACAGGCCCAGTGCCGACAAACGCTCATCATAGGCTAACCAATTCTTGTAAACCTCCTCTGGACCCTCTCCTATGAATTCCACAGATTCACCACCCTCCGACTAAAGAAACTCCTCCTCATCTCCTTCCTAAAGGAACGTCCTTTCATTCTGAGGCGATGGCCTCTGGTCCTGATGTTGCCAGCCGCAAGGCAGTGAAAGGGTTAAAGTAGAAAACATAACATTTTGAAGCACCTGGTAGCTTTTTCACCAATTTACATATATATTACTGTTTTTCGTTGAAGGGTCATAGATAACTCTACACTATTCAAAGCAGTAGAACCGTAACTGCAAGTGAAAAAACACCAGACTCTCTCTGGCAGTCAAACCAAACCACCTTTAGCAGAATAGTCTTTCAAATAAAGTATGCCAGTTCAAGGTAGCCTTCATTAATCTATGTGGACGCAAGGAACTGCAGGTGCTGGCTTTAAAATGAAAAGGACATAAAGTGCTGGAGTAACTCATCGGGTCAGGCAGCATCCCTGGAGAACATGGTCTGAAGGTGTGAAGATGGGTCCTGACCCAAAATGTCACCAGACCATGTCCTCCTGCTGCCCGACTTTAAGTTTAAATGTTCAAGAAGGAACTGCAGATGCTGGAAAGTCGAAGGTAGAAAAAATGCTGAACAAACTCAGCGGGTGCAGGAGTGAAGGAAATAGGCAACGTTTCGGGCCGAAACCCTTCTTGGGACTGCTGAGTTTAAGTTTTAGTTTAGAGACACAGTGCGGAAACAGGCCCTTTGGCCCACCCTGGCTACAAGTGCTGTCTGAGCCACATCTTTCCCCTTACTAAACCTATCGCACTTGAGTTCCGGGACAAGGGGTCACAGCTTAAGGATAAGGGGGAAATCCTTTAAAACCGAGATGAGAAGAACTTTTTTCACACAGAGAGTGGTGAATCTCTGGAACTCTCTGCCACAGAGGGTAGTTGAGGCCAGTTCATTGGCTATATTTAAGAGGGAGTTAGATGTGGCCCTTGTGGCTAAGGGGATCAGGGGGTATGGAGAGAAGGCAGGTACGGGATACTGAGTTGGATGATCAGCCATGATCATATTGAATGGCGGTGCAGGCTCGAAGGACCGAATGGCCTACTCCTGCACCTAATTTCTATGTTTCTATGTTTCTATGTTTCTATGAGTTTGACTTGATTGAATTGAATAGAATAATTGAATTGAATTGAATTGAATACATTTTATTAGACAAATATGTATACATACAAGGAACTTGCCTTGGGCTTTGTGCAAAGTTTTTGTGATCTGTTTGGATAGCATGCACAAAAAAACGTTTAGCTTTGCTTAGTTTAGTTTAGTTCCGAGTAACAGCATGGAAACAGGCCCATCGGCCCTCCGACTCCACGCCAACCAGCGATCCCCGCACACTAACACTATCCTCAAATTAGGGGACCAAAATTGCACACAATACTCCAGGTGCGGTCTCACCAGAGCCCCGTACAACTGCAATAGGACCTCCATGTTCCTAAAATCAAATCCTCTCACAATGAAGGCCAACATGCCGTTAGCTTTCTTGCTGCTGTACCTGCGTGCTTACTTTCAGTGATTGATGCACAAGCACAGCCAGATCCCGTTGTACTTCCCGTTTTCCTAATTGGACACCATCCAGATAATAATCTGCCTTCCTGTTTTTGCCACCAAAGTAGATAACCTCACATTTATCCACATCATACTGCAGTTGCCATGCATTTGCCCACTCACCCAACCTATCCAAGTCACCCTGCAGCCTCATAGCATCCTCCTCGCAGCTAACACTGCTACCCAGCTTTGTGTCATTCGCAAACTTGGAGATGTTACATTTAATTCCCACATCTAAATCGTTAATATATATTGTAAATAACTGGGGTCCCAGCACCGAGCCTTGCGGCACCCCACTAGTCACTGCCTGCCATTCTGAAAAGGACCCGTTAATTCCTACTCTTTGCTTCCTGTCTGCCAAGCAGTTCTCTATCCATGTCAATACCCTACCCCCAATACCATGAGCTCTAAATTTGCAAGCTAATCTCTTGTGTGGGACCTTGTCAAATGCTTTATGAAAGTCCAGATACACCACATCCACTGGCTCTCCCTTATCCATTCTACTTGTAACATCCTCAAAAAATTCCCGAAGATTAGTCAAGCATGATTTCCCCTTCATAAATCCATGCTGACTTTGACCGATCCTGTCACTGCTTTCATAATGCGCTGCTATAACATCATTAATAATCGACTCAAGCATCTTCCCCACTACTGATCTAAGGCTAACTGGTCTATAATTCCCAGAGGGGATCTTATAGAAATATATAAAACTCTTAAAGGATTGGACAGGCTAGATGCAGGAAGAATGTTCCCGCTGTTGGGGGAGTCTAAAACCAGGGGTCACGTTCTTTTGAATATGGGGTAGGCCCTTTTAGGACTGAGATGAGGAAATACTTTTTCATCCAGAGAGTTGTGAATCTGTGGAATTCTCTGCCACAGAAGGAAGTGCCATAGAGGGAGTGCAGAGAAGGTTCACCAGACTGATTCCTGGGATGTCAGGACTGTCTTATGAAGAAAGACTGGATAGACTTGGTTTATACTCTCACAGCTTAAGGATAAGGGGGAAATCCTTTAAAACCGAGATGAGAAGAACTTTTTTCACACAGAGAGTGGTGAATCTCTGGAACTCTCTGCTGCAGAGGGTAGTTGAGGCCAGCTCATTGGCTATATTTAAGAGGGAGTTAGATGTGGCCCTTGTGGCTAAGGGGATCAGAGGGTATGGAGAGAAGGCAGGTACGGGATACTGAGTTGGATGATCAGCCATGATCATATTGAATGGCGGTGCAGCTCGAAGGGCCGAATGGCCTACTCCTGCACCTAATTTCTATGTTTCTATGTTTCTATGTTAAGTGGAGGCCGGTTTACTAGATGTTTTCAAGAGGGGGTTAGATTTAGCTCTTAAGGCTAAAGGAACCAAGGGGTATGGGGAAACAGCAGGAACGGGGTACTGATTTTAGATGATCAGCCATGATCATATTGAATGGCGGTGCTGGCTCGAAGGGCCGAATGGCCTACTCCTGCACCTATTTTTCTGTTTCTATCCTACACACTCGGGCCAATTTACAATGATACCAAAACCAATTAACCTATATCTTTGGAGTGTGGGAGGAAACCGGAACGCCCGGAGGAAACCCGCGCGGGCCATGGGGAGAAGGTGCAAACTCCGCACAGACAGCACCCGTAGTCAGGATCGAACCCAGATCTCTGACTCTACCGCTGCGCCACCGTGCCGCCCACTGTATCTTGGTACACATGAAAATAATAATCCTAGACCTAAATGTAAAATTAATGCTAAAACATATAAAGCAACTTTTGTGCTTCTTTCAGGATGTAACTATGTGTGACATTGTCCTCACACCCACAACAATCTTTCTGGAGTGAGGCCACCCACAAACTGGAGGAACAGCAACTCATATTCCACTTGGGTAGCTTACCACACAATGGGTATGAATATATCATTATAGAGTCATACAACAGACAATAGACAATAGGTGCAGGCGTAGGCCATTCAGCCCTTCGAGCCAGCGCCGCCATTCTATGTGATCATGGCTGATCATCCCCAATCAGTACCCCGTTCCTGCCTTCTCCCCATATCCCCTGGCTCCACTATCTTTAAACATAGAAACATAGAAATTAGGCGCAGGAGTAGGCCATTCGGCCCTTCGAGCCTGCACCGTCATTCAATATGATCATGGCTGATCATCCAACTCAGTATCCCGTACCTGCCTTCTCTCCATACCCTCTGATAACCTTAGCCAGAAGGGCCACATCTAACTCCCTCTTAAATATAGCCAATGAACTGGCCTCGACTACCCTCTGTGGCAGAGAGTTCCAGAGATTCACCACTCTCTGTGTGAAAAAAGTTCTTCTCATCTCGGTTTTAAAGGATTTACCCTCTATCCTTAAGCTGTGACCCCTTGTCCTGGACTTCCCCAACATCGGGAGCAATCTTCCTGCATCTAGCCTGTCCAACCCCTTAAGAATTTTGTAAGTTTAAAGAGCCCTATCTAGCTCTCTCTTGAAAGTATCCAGAGAACCGGCCTCCACCTCCCTCTGACAGCATGGAAACAGGCCCTTCATTCGAACTCGCCCCAAACATGTCCTAACGCCTCTGGTCCCACCTGCCTGCGTTTGGCCCAAACATGCACTATCCATGTACCTGTCTAAATGTCTCTTAAACATTGTGATGGTACCTGCCTCAACTACCTCCTCCGACAGCTTTGTGCTATAAATGGGCCTGTATGTCTTTGTGGCTGTCTTAAGTTTGATAACTTGATGAATTGATGAATGCTGATGATGAATTTCAATGTGAGGAGTTATATCAATTTCTCTGTGTGTTAGCACAGCCTGAGGGTTGGAAACTTTGTACACTACTGTACACGCCATGGACGTTTCACAAGTTATCGTTCAGTGGAGTAACAGAAGTTAATTAATCCAGTCCTCGGGGGAGTTTATTAAAACATAACTCCGATCTATTTGCATTTGGAGAGAGGGTGGGGTTGGGGAGCATCAGGAAGATAAACAAAGGTGCCGAGTGGAAGGAACGGCACCACAGAAGGCGCAGCGGCAGAGTTACTGCCTCACAGCACCAGAGACCCGGGTTCGATCCCGACTACGGGTGCTGCCTGTACGGAGTTTGTACCTTCTCCCCGTGACCTGCGTTGGTTTTCTCCGGAATCTCCGGTTTCCTCCCACACTCCAAAGACGTGCAGGTTTGTAGGTTAAATGGCTTTGGTAAAATTGCCAATTGTCCCTAGTGTGCGTGGGAGAGAGTTAATTTGAATAAGTACTAGACCAAGTGCAGACCCGTTGGGTCTGACCCCCCAACACGTGGTTGCGGGGGCGGCACATACACTAACCACCCCCAACCCACACATACTACCCCCCCCCCCCCTCTGAGATAGAGAATTCCACACTCACAACTCTCCGTGAGAAAAAATGTTTCCTCATCTCCGTTCTAAATGGCTTACCCCTTATTCTTAAACTGTGGCCCCTGGTTCTGGACTCCCCCAACATCGGGAACATGTTTCCAGCCTCTAGTGTGTCCAAACCCTAAACAATCTTCTATGCCTCAATGAGATTCCCTCTCTTCCTTCTAAACTCCAGCTGCTCCATTCTCTCAGCATATGACAGTCCCGCCATCCCAGGAATTAATCTTGTAAACCTACGTTGCACTCCCTCAATAACAAGGATGTCCTTCCTCAAATTAGGGGGCCAAAACTATACACAATACTCCAGGTGTGGTCTCACTAGGGCTCTGTACAACTGCAGGAGGACATCTTTGCTCCTATATTCGATTCCTCTTGTTAAAAAGGCCAACATGCCATTCGCTTTCTTCACTGCCTGCTGTACCTGCATGCTTACTTACATAGACTGTTGTACAAGGACCCCCAGATCCCGTTGTACTTCCCCTTTTCCCAACTTGATGCCATTTAGATAGTAATCTGCCGTCCTTTTTTTGCTACCAAAGTGGATAACCTCACATTTATCCACATTATTCCTAACAAATCAGCTGAAGTTTTCCAAGATTGTAATCAGCGGAATGAAAAAGTGAGAATCAAAGGATAATGTTCCAGGTGAACATGGGGCAAAATTACAACACACATTAGATTGAGGGTAACGTACTGTTGCACATTGAGATTTGATCGTCAGTGTCCCAGGGTTAGGGAGTCTAAGACTCGAGGGCATGGGTCGAAGGTGAGACGGGAACAGAGGGGCGTGTTTTTCACACAAAGGGTGGTGGGTGTATGGAAGGAGCGGCCCAGAAGAAGTGGTGGAGATGGAGGCAATCACAATGTTTAAAGTCTACGGTCATAAGACATAGGAGCAGAAGTAGGCCATTCGGCCCCTTACGTCTACTCGGCCATTCAATCATGGCTGCTGCACATAGGGTGCTCAGATTCACCACCCTATGACTGAAGAAATCCCTTCTCATCTCTTTTCTAAAGGTATGTCCTTTTATTCTGAGTCTGTGCCCTCTGGTCCTCGACTCTCCCACCAGTGGTAACAGCCTCTCCACGTCCACTATCCAGGCAATAGTCAATAGACAATAGACAATAGGTGCAGGAGTAGGCCATTCGGGCCTTCAAGCCACCACCGCCATTCAATGTGATCATGGCCAATCATGGCCTTTCATTATTCAGTAAAGGGCAAGTCCCACTTGGCGATTTTCATCGGCGACTGTCGGCATAATTGACTGACGTGTCAGGTCACCGAAAAATTAGTGGTGTGACGCAGCTTGATACGGTGTTGATGTGGTGGGGATGCAGCGTGATATGGTGGTGATGTGGCGTGATACGGCATGGTGATGCGGTGGTGATGCGGTGGTGATGCGGTGTTGATGCAGTGGTGATGCGGCGTGATGCGGTGGTGATGCGGTGATGATGCGGTGGTGATGCGGTGGTGATGCGGTGTTGATGCAGTGGTGATGCGGCGTGATGCGGTGGTGAGCGGTGTTGATGCAGTGGTGATGCGGCATGATGCAGTGGTGATGCGGTGGTGATGCGGTGGTGATGCGGTGGTGATGCGGTGTGTAACGCGGCGTGAAGCGGCTGTGATGCGGTGGTGATGCGGTGACGTGGTGTGATGTGGTGGTGACGTGGTGTGATGCGGCGGTGATGCGGTGGTGATGCGGTGTGATGCGGTGGTGATGATGCGGTGTGATGCGGTGGTGATGGTGTTGATGCAGTGGTGATGCGGCATGATGCAGTGGTGATGCGGTGATGATGCAGTGGTGATGCGGTGGTGATGCGGTGGTGATGCGGTGGTGATGCGGTGGTGATGCAGTGGTGATGCGGCGTGATGCGGCGTGATGCGGATGTGGTGGTGATGATGGTGATGTGGGTGTGTGATGTGGTGGTGATGCGTGGTGATGATGCGGTGGTGATGATGCGGTGGTGATGATGCGGCGGTGATGATGCGGTGTGATGTGGTGGTGATGTGGCGGTGGTGATGTGGCGATGATGTGGGGATGATGTGGTGGTGATGCGGTGGTGATGTGGTGGTGATGATGTGGTGATGATGATGTGTGTGATGATGATGATGTGGTGATGATGATGATGTGGTGGTGATGATGAGGTGATGATGATGGTGAGGTGGTGATGATGATGTGGTGGTGATGATGCAGCGGTGATGATGCGGCGTGATGCGGTGGTGATGTGGTGGTGATGATGCGGTGTGATGCAGTGGTGATGCGGTGGTGATGATGCGGTGGTGATGTGGTGTGTGATGCGGTGGTGGTGATGATGCGGTGGTGATGATGCGGTGGTGATGATGCGGCGTGATGCAGTGATGATGTGGTGGTGATGATGCGGCGTGATGCAGTGGTGATGTGGTGCGGTGGTGATGTGGTGGTGATGATGCGGTGTTGGTGATGATGCGGTGGTGATGATGCGGTGGTGATGATGCGGCGGTGATGATGCGGCGTGATGCGGGTGTGATGTGGTGGTGATGATGCGGCGTGATGCAGTGGTGATGCGGTGGTGATGATGTGGTGATGATGCGGCGTGATGTGGTGGTGATGCGGTGGTGATGATGCGGTGGTGATGATGCGGTGGTGATGATGCAGCGGTGATGATGCGGCGTGATGCGGTGGTGATGTGGTGGTGATGATGCGGCGTGATGCAGTGGTGATGCGGTGGTGATGCGGTGGTGATGTGGTGGTGATGATGCGTGGTGATGATGCGGTGGTGATGATGCGGTGGTGATGATGCGGCGTGATGCAGTGATGATGTGGTGGTGATGCGGCGTGATGCGGTGGTGATGATGCGGTGGTGATGATGCGGTGGTGATGATGCGGCGGTGATGTGGTGATGATGTGGTGATGATGCGGCGTGATGCAGTGGTGATGCGGTGGTGATGTGGTGTGTGATGATGCGGCGTGATGCGGTGGTGATGCGGCGTGATGTGGTGGTGATGATGCGGCGTGAAGCGGTGGTGATGTGGTGGTGATGCGGTGGTGATGCGGCGTGTGATGGTGGTGGTGATGATGCGGCGTGAAGCGGTGGTGATGTGGTGGTGATGTGGTGGTGATGCGGTGGTGATGTGGTGGTGATGATGCGGTGGTGATGATGCGGGTGGTGATGTGGTGGTGATGCAGTTGTGATGCGGTGGTGATGTGGTGGTGATGATGCGGCGTGATGCGGTGGTGATGTGGTGATGATGTGGTGGTGATGCGGTGGTGATGTGGTGGTGATGTGGTGTGGTGATGATGCGGCGTGAAGCGGTGGTGATATGGTGGTGATGTGGTGGTGATGTGGTGGTGATGTGGTGGTGATGTGGTGGTGATGTGGTGGTGATGATGCGGCGTGATGCGGTGGTGATGCGGTGGTGATGCGGTGGTGATGATGCGGCGTGATGCGGTGGTGATGCGGCGTGATGTGGTGGTGATGTGGTGTGATGCGGTGGTGATGTGGTGGTGATGATGCGGCGTGATGCGGTGGTGATGTGGTGATGATGTGGTGGTGGTGATGCGGTGGTGATGTGGGTGGTGATGTGGTGGTGATGATGCGGCGGTGATGATGCGGCGTGATGCGGTGATGATGCGGCGTGATGTGGTGGTGATGTGGTGGTGATGTGGTGATGATGCGGTGGTGATGTGGTGATGATGCGGTGGTGATATGGTGGTGATGTGGTGGTGATGTGGTGGTGATGATGCGGTGGTGATGATGCGGCGTGATGCGGTGGTGATGCGGTGATGATGCGGCGTGATGCGGTGGTGATGAGTGGTGGTGATGATGCGGCGGTGATGATGCGGCGTGATGGGGCGGTGATGATGCGGCGTGATGCGGTGGTGATGCGGTGGTGATGTGGTGGTGATGTGGTGGTGATGTGGTGGTGATGATGTGGTGATGATGTGGTGATGATGTGGTGGTGATGTGGTGGTGATGTGGTGGTGATGTGGTGGTGATATGGTGGTGATGCGGTGGTGATATGGTGGTGATGCGGGGGTGATGTGTGGTGGTGATGCGGTGGTGTGATGCGTGGTGATGTGGTGATGATGTGGTGATGATGCGGCGTGATGTGGTGGTGATGTGGTGGTGATGCGGTGGTGATGCGGTGGTGATGTGGTGATGATGTGGTGATGATGGGGTGGTGATGTGGTGGTGATGTGGTGGTGATGTGGTGGTGATGATGTGGTGATGATGTGGTGATGATGCGGCGTGATGCAGTGGTGTTGATGCGGCGGTGATGATGCGGTGGTGATGATGCGATGGTGATGTGGTGATGATGCGGTGGTGATGATGCGGCGTGATGCGGTGGTGATGTGGTGGTGATGTGGTGATGATGTGGCGCGATGTGGTGGTGATGCGATGGGGATGTGGTGATGATGCGGTGGTGATGATGCGGCGTGATGCGGTGGTGATGTGGTGGTGATGCAGTGGTGATGATGCGGCGTGATGCGGTGGTGATGTGGTGGTGATGCGGTGATGATGCGGTGGTGATGTGGTGGTGATGCGGTGGTGATGCGGTGGTGATGATGCGGCGTGATGCGGTGGTGATGTGGTGGTGATGCGGTGATGATGCGGTGGTGATGTGGTGGTGATGCGGTGGTGATGCGGTGGTGATGATGCGGCGTGATGCGGTGGTGATGTGGTGGTGATGCGGTGATGATGCGGTGGTGATGTGGTGGTGATGCGGTGGTGATGCGGTGGTGATGATGCGGCGTGATGCGGTGGTGATGTGGTGGTGATGCAGTGGTGATGATGATGCGGCGTGATGCGGTGGTGATGTGGTGGTGATGATGCGGTGATGATGCGGTGGTGATGTGGTGGTGATGCGCGGGTGATGATGCGGTGGTGATGTGGTGGTGATGCGGTGGTGATGCGGTGGTGATGATGCGGTGTGAAGTGGTGGTGATGTGGTGGTGATGCGGTGGTGATGTGGTGGTGATGATGCGGTGGTGATGATGCGGCGTGATGCGGTGGTGATGCGGTGGTGATGATGCGGTGGTGATGATGCGGTGGTGATGTGGTGGTGATGCGGTGGTGATGATGCGGCGGTGATGATGATGCGGCGTGATGCGGTGGTGATGTGGTGATGATGCGGTGGTGATGATGCGGCGTGATGCGGTGGTGATGTGGTGGGTGATGCAGTGGTGATGATGCGGCGTGATGCGGTGGTGATGTGGTGGTGATGCGGTGATGATGCGGTGGTGATGTGGTGGTGATGCGGTGATGATGCGGTGGTGATGTGGTGGTGTGCATGCAGTGGTGATATGGTGGTGATGCGGGTGATGATGCGGTGGTGATGTGGTGGTGATGTGTGGTGATGCAGTGGTGATGTGGTGGTGATGCGGTGATGATGCGGTGGTGATGTGGTGGTGATGCGGTGATGATGCGGTGTGTGATGTGGTGGTGATGCAGTGGTGATATGGTGGTGATGCAGTGGTGATGTGGGTGGTGATGCGGTGGTGATATGGTGGTGATGCAGTGGTGATGTGGTGGTGATGCGGTGAGGATGCGGTGGTGATGATGCGGTGGTGATGTGGTGGTGATGCGGTGGTGATGTGGTGGTGATGCAGTGGTGATATGGTGGTGATGCAGTGGTGATGGGGTGGTGATGCGGTGGTGATATGGTGGGGATGCGGTGGTGATGATGCGGCGTGATGTGGTGGTGATGTGGTGGCGATGATCCGGTGGTGATGATGCGGTGGTGATGATGCGGCGTGATGCAGTGGTGATGCGGTGGTGCGGTGGTGATGCGGTGGTGATGTGGTGGTGATGATGCGGTGGTGATGATGCGGTGGTGATGATGCGGTGGTGATGATGCGGCGCGATGCAGTGGTGATGTGGTGGTGATGCGGCGTGATGCGGTGGTGATGATGCGGCGGTGATGATGCGGCGTGGTGCGGTGGTGTTGCGGTGGTGATGTGGTGGTGATGATGCGGCGTGATGCAGTGGTGATGCGGTGGTGATGTGGTGATGATATGGTGGTGATGATGCGGCGTGATGCGGCGTGATGCAGTTGTGGTGATGCGGTGGTGGTGATGTGGTGATGATGCGGCGTGATGCAGTGGTGATGATGCGGTGGTGATGATGCGGCGGTGATGATGCGGTGTGGTGATGATGCAGTGATGATGCGGTGGTGATGCGATGGGGATGTGGTGATGATGCGGCGTGATGCGGTGGTGATGTGGTGGTGATGATGCGGCCTGATGCGGTGGTGATGCGGTGGTGATGCGATGGGGATGTGGTGATGATGCGGCGTGATGCGGTGGTGATGTGGTGATGATGCGGCCTGATGCGGTGGTGATGCGGTGGTGATGCGGTGGTGATGCGGTGGTGATGCGATGGGGATGTGGTGATGATGCAGCGTGATGCGGTGGTGATGATGCGGTGGTGATGATGCGGCGTGATGCGGTGGTGATGTGGTGGTGATGCAGTGGTGATGATGCGGCGTGATGCGGTGGTGATATGGTGGTGATGCGGTGGTGATGATGCGGCGTGATGATGCGGCGTGGTGCGGTGGTGATGCGGTGGTGATGTGATGGTGATGTGGTGGTCATGTGATGGTGATGCGGTGGTGATGTGATGGTGATGTGGTGGTGATGTGGTGGTGATGTGGTGGTGATGCGGTGGTGATGCGGTGGTGGTGGTGATGCGGTGGTGATGCGGTGGTGATGCAGCGTGATGATGCGTGACGCACTGTATTTATTTCAAGTATTGCCACATTTCTTTGCCGCCGCTGGATTTTTAAATGTTCAAAATCTTTTACCGACCCTGATATGATGCTGGCAATCATTTAAAAAAATCGGCAAGTGGGACAGGCCCTTTAGTTTCCTTGAGGCCTCCCCCTCATCCTTCTAAACAACCAGGAGGTGGAATCAAGCCTCACACAGAATATATTTCTGGTTGTTGGTGGACAATCTTCCATCCTCAAGGTCTCATTGCTGGAGTTCTTCAAGACAATGGCCAAGTCCGAAACATCTTCTACTTCTTCATTCTAGTTTCCTTCAACCAGACTGGGCCCAACCGGTAAAGGCAATCATATTTCTACATTCAAAATGGCTGCAGCCTGACTTCTAGGCATGGGCTTCTAGGCCGATGTATAATGTAACATTTAGATCTGTTGTTGTTTTCATTCCAGGAAGTTGAATCACACTATTTCCAAACTGCAATGACTTGTTACTCTGTTATGTTTTGTGCAATCACTACTTGTTTGCGGTTGCTGGGGATAGTTATGGACTAAGCAGTGTTGGGTCAAAGCCATTTGATCACAATGAAGGTAAATGTTGTCCCTCAGAATACTCTCTAGTAACGTTCCCAGCCACGGGGCTGTCCCACTGCGGCGACCTAATCTGCGAGTTCAGAAGAGTTTCCCCTCGACTCATACTCGCAGCATGGTCTACACGAGGTCCTAGGAGGTCTTTTTTACTCTCCTTCATGCTTGAGAGTAGTCCCCACGTATTTGCGGCCTCAGCTAGGTCGCGGCGTTTTTTTCAACGTTGAAAAATACCCACGACTAAAATAAGGTCGCCATGGAAAAAATCTAATTTTTTTTTTTCATAGGTTTAGTCGAAGTAGGTTGTAGTAGGTCGGCATGTTATTCGTAGGTAATGGATGGTAGTCAAAGGTAATCAAAGATAGTGTTCATCATAGTCGAAGGGAGGTCAAAGGAGATCGAAGGAGGTCATCTTCACTCTCCACTATTCCGTGTCCAATTTTCCCATGGTAAATGGTAGGGAATTGAAGAATACAGTTGAATAGAGGGATCTGGGAATAACCGTGCATAGTTCCTTGAAGGTGGAATCTTATATAGACAGGGTGGTAAAGAAAGCTTTTGGTATGCTAGCCTTTATAAATCAGAGCATTGAGTATAGAAGCTGGGATGTAATGTTAAAATTGTACAAGGCATTGGTGAGACCAAATCTGGAGTATGGTGTACAATTTTGGTCGCCCAATTATAGGAAGGATGTCAACAAAATAGAGAGAGTACAGAGGAGATTTACTAGAATGTTGCCTGGGTTTCAACAACTAAGTTACAGAGAAAGGTTGAATAAGTTAGATCTTTATTCTCTGGAGCGCAGAAGGTTAAGGGGGGACTTGATAGAGGTCTTTAAAATGATGAGAGGGATAGACAGAGTTGATGTGGACAAGCTTTTCCCTTTGAGAATAGGGAAGATTCAAACAAGAGGACATGACTTCAGAATTAAGGGACAGAAGTTTAGGGGTAACATGAGGGGGAACTTCTTTACTCAGAGAGTGGTAGCGGTGTGGAATGAGCTTCCAGTGGAAGTGGTGGAGGCAGGTTCGTTGCTATCATTTAAAAATAAATTGGATAGGCATACGGATGAGAAGGGAATGGAGGGTTATGGTATGAGTGCAGGCAGGTGGGACTAAGGGGAAAAAAGTTGTTCGGCACGGACTTGTAGGGCCGAGATGGCCTGTTTCTGTGCTGTAATTGTTATATGGTTATATGGTTATAAGTTAGTCAAAGCTAGTCGGCAACATAGTTGAAGGATGTCTTCAACATGACACTGTTTCAAACTCTCCTAAACTCCTCTAAACTCCCCAATTAGGTTGCCACAGTGGGACAGCCCCTTTAAGCTTACTGGCCTCGAGTTCCCCACGGCTTTTCCCTGCACCCCGTCTCGAATAGAGGCACAACATTTGCCACCCTCCAGTCTTCCAACATCTTACCTGTACTTACTGACGCCTCGTAAATAAGTTCATACCGTTATGAGCCCTAGGGACAGAATTGGGCCATTCAGCCCATCATGTCTACTAGGCCATTCATTCATGGTTAATCCATCTTTCCCTCACAATCCCATTCAGCTGCCTCCGCTGAGGATCCTCCAGTGCTTCTACTCTGGGGCTGGAGAGAGCATCTTGTCCGGCAACATCACAACCTGGTTTGGGAATTGCTCTGCCCAGGACAATAAGGCTCTGCAGAGAGTGGTGCGTTCGGCCGAATACACTATGGGGACTACACTCGCCCCCCCCCCTGCAGGACCTATACACCAGAAGGTACAGATCCAGAGCCAGCTACATTATGGGGGACCCTTTCCACCCCAGCAACGGACTGTTCCAGCTGCTACGGTCAGGCAAACGCCTCCGTTGTCATGCTGTGAAAACAGAGAGGATGAGATGGAGTTTCTTCCCACTGGCCGTCAGGACTGTAAACTCTTATCTCACCAGGGACTAATTTACTGTTGTGTTGTGTCTTTTTTTAAATTGCTGGGGGGGGTTTTCTCACCAATATGTAAATACTAATTCTGTTCTATTCAGTTCTGTAGTTTTTGCACAATCCGCAGGCATTGCCACTTTCATTTCACTGCACATCTTGTATGTGTGTGTGACAAATAAACTTGACTAGAGTTGACTCCTCCCCATAACCCCTGACACCCGTACTAATCAACGTTCAGGTGTCAGGGGTTAAGATCACTCGCACCTCCTCCAACCTCATCGACTGTATCCGCTGTTCCAGGTGTAGTCTCCTGTATATTGGCGAGTCCAAGCGCAGGCTCGGCAATCTTGTCGCTGAGCACCTCCGCTCAGTCCTCCAAAACCTACCTGATCTCCCGGTGGCTGAGCACTTCACCTCCCCATCCCATTCCCAATCTGACCTTTCTGCCCTGGGCCTCCTCCATTGTCAGAGTGAGGCCCAGTGCAAATTGGAGGAGCAGCTCCTCATATTTTGCTTGGGCAGCTTACACCCCAGTGGTATGAACATTGACTTCTCTAACTTCAGATAGCCCTTGCTTTCCCTCTCTCTCCCCTCCCCCTTCCCTTCCCAGTTCTCCCACTAGTCTTACTGACTCCAACTACATTCTATCTTTGTCCCGCCCCCTCCCCTGACATCTGTCTGAAGAAGGGTCTCGACCCGAACCGTCGCCCATTCCTTCTCTCCAGAGATGCTGCCTGTCCCGCTCAGCACCTCCAGCATTTTTGGCTTTCAGTTTAAACCAGCATCTGCAGTTCCTTCCTACAAGGTTCAGAGGGACATGGGCCAAAGGCAACAAGTGGGACTAATGCAGATGGGGCCTGTTGGTTGGCATGCGCAAGTTGGGCCGAAGGGCCTGTTTTCATGTCCCAGGTATCTATGATTCCATGACATAGAAACATAGAAACATAGAAAATAGATGCAGGAGTAGGCCATTCGGCCCTTCGGCCCTTCGAGACTGCACCGCCATTCAATATGATCATGGCTGATCATCCAACTCAGTATCCCATACCTGCCTGATCCCTTTAGCCACAAGGGCCACATCTAACTCCCTCTTAAATATAGCCAATAAACTGGCCTCAACTACCTTCTGTGGCAGAGAATTCCAGAGATTCACCACTCTCTGTGTGAAAAATGTTTTTCTCATCTCGGTCCTTAAAGGCTTCCCCTTTATCCTTAAACTGCGACCCCTTGTTCTGGATTTCCCCAACATCGGGAACAATCTTCCTGCATCTAGCCTGTCCAACGACATAAAATGCTGGAATAACTCAGCGGGTCAGGCAGCATCTCTGAAGAACGAGGATGGGCGACATTTTGGGTCGAGACCCTTCTTCAGCATTTCTCTTGACTGGCATTCCTACCATCATCTTAGGCTTCACGGCAGTCAAAGCAGGTAGTTGAGGCAGGTACTATAACAACAGTTATCGATGCATGGCAAGGTTTAAAGGCATATAGGTCAAGGGCGAGTAGATGGGGCTAGTGTAGATGGGGCTTGCTGGTCGGTATGGATAAGTTGGGCCGAAGGGCCTGTTTCTGTGATGTCTCTGGGAATCGATGATTCTATAATACAAGAAACTGCAAATGTCGCAGATACAAGGAACTAGTAAAATGCGTTTGCTGGTTTCAACCCACGATCTTTTGTCAAACTCACACACTTAGATTGAATGAAATAGCATTGGTTGGCTGTCAGCACGTTTTTATCGTGCAGGAGTTTTATAACAAGATGAGAGGCGTGGAGAGAGAAGGCAATATAGATTATAGACGTTGGGAGGTCATGTTGCAGTTATACAAGACGTTGGTGAGGCCGCATTTAGAGCATTGTGTTCAGTTCTGGGCACCATGTTATAGGAAAGATGTTGTCAAGTTGGATAGGCCGCAGTCTAAGAATAAAGGGGAGGCCATTTAAAATGGAGGTGAGAAAAAACTTTTTCACCCAGAGACTTGTGAATTTGTGGAATTCCCTGCCACAGAGGGCAGTGGAGGCCAAGTCACTGGATGGATTTAAGAGAGAGTTGGATAGAGCTCTAGGGGCTAGCGGAGTCAAGGGATATGGGGAGAAGGCAGGCACGGGTTACTGATTGTGGATGATCAGTCATGATCACATTGAATGGTTATGGTCTGAGCGCAGGTATATGGGACTAGGGGAGAAAACTTTTTTCACACAGAGAGTGGTGAATCTCTGGAACTCTCTGCCACAGAGGGTAGTTGAGGCCAGTTCATTGGCTATATTTAAGAGGGAGTTAGATGTGGCCCTTTTGGCTAAGGGGATCAGGGGGTATGGAGAGAAGGCAGGTATGGGATACTGAGTTGGATGATCAGCCATGATCATATTGAATGGCGGTGCAGGCTCGAAGGGCCGAATGGCCTACTCCTGCACCTAATTTCTATGTTTCTATGTTTCTATGTTTCTAATACGTGTTCGGCACGGACTAGAAGGGTCGAGATGGCCTGCTCCGTGCTGTAATTGTTATATGATTATATGGTTATATGGTTATATGGTTATATGAATGGCGGTGCTGGCTCGAAGGGCCGAATGGCCTACCCCTGCACCTATTGTCTAGTGTCTATTGTCTATTGGTGGTGGTAACAATCCTGGGATTATTTAAGACACAAGTGAATGCTGCACATGAATGACTTTAAGGTTACTTAGATTTGCCAAATGATCTTTCGCAGTTGTCATTGTCTGGTGAATTTGAGGGACACTTGTAGTCATACAGCATGGAATCAGGCCTGACTTGCCCACACCGACCCATCCACACTAGTCCCACCTGCTTGCATTTGGTCCTTATCCCTCTAAACCAGTGGTTCCCAACGTGGGGCGTACACCCCACAGGGGGGCAATTTGATTTTTAAGGGGAGCAATTGAGCGCGACTGAGGAGGTCTGGGTCCAAATTTTCGATTTTTATTTTTTTGGATTTTCCATCAGGTAAACATATGTAGTTTATGTTTCAGATGTTATTTTGAGTAAATAATTTTTTTGGGGCAACAAAGGTCTTTATTGTGTAGTTATTACATAATCACCGCGCCTTCGTTCTTCATGCACGTCGCACGAAGCGCGCGAGGCCATGGGAGAACCTTATTTATTGAATTGGATTTTGAAATGCGATTCAAAGAGCTTTTGCTAAGTTACCCTTATAATATCTATTTCCTCCGTTTTCTCTCAAGAGAAAGCAAGGGGGGGGGGGGCATCAGGATTTTAGAGGTGATTAGGTGGGGCATGGCCAAAAAAAGGTTGGGAACCACTGCTCTAAACCTAACCTATCCATGCACCTAGTCTAAATGTTTCATAAAGATTGTGATAGTACCTGCTTCAACTAACTCCTCCCTCAGATGCCTATTAAATCTCTTCCCTCTCACCTTAAACCTGTGTCCTCTGGTTCTCGATTCCCTTACTCTGGATAAAACGCTGTACATTTACCCGATCTTTCGGTGTCAAGGAAAGAGCGTTCACGTCGATCGTGGCCCTTGTTTCCACCAACCGCTCCACCGCCACGCACAAGAAGCACAAGAAGCGACTAGACAGACACCGTTGTATGCAGACGCCGAGACGTGTGTTCAGCTCTGGCTGGACAACTTCGAATCTTGTGTGTGGACTCAATAAGACAAAGAAGACATGATCTATTCACGTCATGATTTCGCAAACCTCTACAGAGTCACCCCTCGTCCTCCTGTGCTGGATTCCTAGTCTGCTCAACCTCTCCCTGTAGCTCACACCCTCCAGTCCTGGCAACATCCTCGTAAGTCTTCTCTGCGCCCTTTCCACCTTGACAACATCTTTCCTATAACATGGTGGTCAACACTGGACACAGTACACTAAATATGGCATCACCAATGTCTGATACAACTGCAACATGACCTCCCAACTTCTATACTCAATACTCTGACTGATGAAGGTCAATGTGCCAGAAAATCTTTTTTGACCACCCCTATCTACTGTACCTGTGACAACTAGTAATCTCAGTGCCTACAAAATCGTTTACATCTTTACGCAAACAGTGGCGAACATTTGGAAATGACGCCCACACTGTCCAACATGTCCCGTCCACACTAGTCCCACCTGCCTGCGTTTGGTCCATATCCCTCTAAACCCATCCCAATCCTGTGCATCTACCCGATCTATTCCTCTCATCATTTTATACACCTCTACAAGATCACCTCTCATCCTTCTGCGCTTCCGGGAATACAGTCCTAGCTCAACCTCTCCCTTTTGCTCAGACCTTTGAGTGAGCCCTGGCGACATCCTCGTAAATCATCTCTGCACCCTTTCCAGCTTGATGACATCTTTCCTACAACATGGTGACCAGCACCGAACACAATGCTCCAAGTGTGGCCTCACCAATGTCTTGTCAATCATGCTAACTTGCTTTAAGGTGCTTGGGAATATCGGGAGAAGAATGGAGAGGAGGGAAGAGACAAGACTTTGCCTTCCATCACAGTGAGGAGGATACACAAAAATGCTGGAGAAACTCAGCAGGTGCAGCAGCATCTATGGAGCGAAGGAGATAGGCAACGTTTTGGGCCGAAACCCTTCTTCAGACTTTGGACCTCATTTGAGGTTCACGTGACAATAAACAGTATTGTATTTGTAATTGCAATTCAACGTTGGGCATTGACTGACGCAGATTCATTACAGAGCAAGGATGTCCCCAACAAGTCCCCAACTAGTCCCCAATTAGACAGTTTGCTAATTCTATTGCTCAATGGCAGAGAAAAGAGACATCGTGGAATTACTCAGACTTTCTCACAAACTCCTTTCCCAAGACATAGAAACATAGAAACATAGACAATAGGTGCAGGAGTAGGCCATTCGGCCCTTCGAACCTGCACCGCCATTCAATATGATCATGGCTGATCATCCAACTCAGTATCCCATCCCTGCCTTCTCTCCATACCCCCTGATCCCTTTAGCCACAAGGGCCACATCTAACTCCCTCTTAAATATAGCCAATGAACTGGCCTCAACTACCTTCTGTGGCAGAGAATTCCAGAGATTCACCACTCTCTGTGTGAAAAAATGTTTTTCTCGTCTCGGTCCTAAAAGATTTCCCCCTTATCCTTAAACTGTGACCCATTGTTCTGGACTTCCCCAACATCGGGAACAATCTTCCTGCATCTAGCCTGCCCAACCCCTTAAGAATCTTGTTAAAGAAGGAACTGCAGATGCTGGAAGATCGAAGGTACACAAAAATGCTGGAGAAACTCAGCGGGTGCAGCAGCATCTAAGGAGCGGAAGAAATAGGTGACGTTTCGGGCCGAAACCCTTCTTCAGACTGATGTTTGGGGAGTCCAGAACCAAGGGTCACACAGTTTAAGAATAAGGGGTAGGCCATTTAGGACTGAGGTGAGGAAAAACATTTTTCAAGTTGTGAATCTGTGGAATTCTCTGCCACAGAAGGCAGTGGAGGCCAATTCACTGGATGCTTTCAAGAGAGAGTTAGATGTAGCTCTGAGGGCTAAAGGTATCAAGGGATACGGAGAAGATGATCAGCCATGATCATATTGAATGGCGGTGCTGGCTCGAAGGGCCGAATGGCCTACTCCTGCACCTATTTTTCTATTTCTATGTTGTTTCCACATTTTTCTACGCTTCTGGCTCAGAATTTCATTGTTCTGTCTGGCACATATGACAATAAAACACTCTTGACTCTTGACATCCCCGGAGAACAAGGATAGGAAAACCTATTGTTCAAGAAAGAACTGCAGATGCTGGAAAATTGGTAGACAAAAATGCTGGAGAAACTCAGCGGGTGCAGCAGCATCTATGTAGCGAAGGAAATAGGTAACGTTTCGGGCCGAAACCCTTCTTCAGATTGATGATGAGTGGGGGGGGGGGGGGGGGGGGGGGGGGGGGGGAGAAGAAAGGAAAAAGGAGGAGGAGGAGGAGCCCGAGGGCTGAGGGAGAGATGGGAAGGGGAGGAGACAGCAAGGGCTAACAAAATTGGGAGAATTCAATGTTCATGCCCCCAGGATGCAGACTCCCCAAGCGGAATATGAGGTGCTGTTCCTCCAATTTCCGGTGTTGCTAGCTCTGGCCATGGAGGAGACCCAGGACAGAGAGGTCGGATACGGAATGGGAGGGGGAGTTGAAGTGCTGAGCCACGGGGAGGTCTGAAGAAGGGTCCTGACACAAACCGTCACCTATCCATGTTCCCCAGAGATGATCACCTGACCCGCTGTGTTACTCCAGCACTTTGTGTCTCATTTTGTGAACCAGCACCTGCGGTTCCTGGGTTTCTTCCTGAGTTACATCTTCCTGACTCCCTCATCCCTCACCGCTGGAGTTATTCAGCCCAAGCAAATGTCTGAAGAAGGGTCCCAACCCGAAACGTCACCCATTCCTTCTCTCCAGAGATGCTGCCTGTCCCGCTGAGTTACTCCGGCATTTTTGTGTCGACCTCACGAAAATTAATTCCTGACCCAATTCGACCTGTTGCTCGCAGTAGTCCTGATTGTCAGACCAAAGTTTCAATGTAATTCAACCACAAAAAAACGATTAACTGAGCGCTTACCCACCTGTCATTTATGCAAAGGCTTCTTGCAAATTTTACCTTGGATTTGCTTACAATAGGGTTGGTTCTTCAACTGTTTGCCTGTCAAATGGCAAGTGAGACAGAACATTTATGCGGGTTTCATCACTTCTGTGGATCTGTGGAATTCGTTGCCACACAGAGGGCTGTGGAGGCCAAGTCAATGGATAGATAGATTCTCCATTAGTACCGGAGTCGGGGAGAAGGCAGGAGAATGGGGTTCAGAGGGAGGGGTAGATCAGGTGGTGTAGACGTGATGGGCTGAATGGCCTAATTCTGCTTCTATAACTGCTGAACCTATGACCCGTTGCTTACAGCTTTTTGCATGTGTTCTCCTGAGCAGGTAGATCGGGTGGTCCAAACGTATTGAGAGCAGTTTTGGGCCCCATATCATAGAAACATAGAAACATAGATATATAGAAAATAGGTGCAGGAGTAGGCCATTCGGCCCTTCGAGCCTGCACCGCCATTCAATATGATTCCTGGGATGTCAGAACTGTCTTATGAAGAAAGACTGGGTAGACTTGGTTTATACTCTCTAGAATTTAGGAGATTGAGAGGGGATCTTATAGAAACTTACAAAATTCTTAAGGGGTTGGACAGGCTAGATGCAGGAAGATTGCTCCCGATGTTGGGGAAGTCCAGGACAAGGGGTCACAGCTTAAGGATAAGAGGGAAATCCTTTAAAACCGAGATGAGAAGAACTTTTTTCACACAGAGAGTGGTAAATCTCTGGAACTCTCTGCCACAGAGGGTAATCGAGGCCAGTTCATTGGCTATATTTAAGAGGGAGTTAGATGTGGCCCTTGTGGCTAAGGGGATCAGAGGGTATGGAGAAAAGGCAGGTACGGGATACTGAGTTGGATGATCAGCCATGATCATATTGAATGGCGGTGTGCAGGCTCGAAGGGCCGAATGGCCTACTCCTGCACCTAATTTCTATGTTTCTATGTTTCTATGTTTCTATGATCATGTCTGATCATCCAACTCAGTATCCCGTACCTGCCTTCTCTCCATACCCCCTGATCCCTTTAGCCACAAGGGCCACATCTAACTCCTTCTTAAATATAGCCAATGAACTGGCCTCAACTACCCTCTGTGGCAGAGAGTTCCAGAGATTCGCCACTCTCTGTGTGAAAAATGTTTTCCTCATCTCAGTCCTAAAAGATTTCCCCCTTATCCTTAAACTGTGACCCCTTGTTCTGGAATTCCCCAACATCGGGAACAATCTTCCTGCATCTCGACTGTCCAACCCCTTAAGAATTTTGTAAGTTTCTATAAGATCCCCCCTCATATCTGAGGAAGGATGCGCTGGCTCTGGAGAGGGTCCAGAGGAGGTTTACAAGAATGATCCCAGGAATGAGTGGGTTAACATATGATGAGCGTTTGACGGCACTGGGCCTGTACTCGCTGGGGTTTAGAAGAATGAGGGGGGGCCTCATTGAAACTTACCGTATAATAAAAGGCCTGGGTAGAGTGGATGTGGAGAGGATGTTTCCACTTGTGGGGGAGTCGAGGACCAGAGGCCACAGCCTCAGAATGAAAGGACGTATCTTGAGGAAGGAGATGAGGAGGAATTTATTTCGTAAGAGGGTGGTGAATCTGTGGAATTCATTGCCACAGACGGCTGTGGAGGCCTAGTCAGTGGATATTTTTAAGGAAGAGATTGACAGAATCTCGATTGGAATGGGCGGAAGGGGTTATGGGAAGGCAGCAGAATGGGGTTAGGAGGAAGAGATAGATCAGCCAGGAATGAATGGACGAGTAGGCCTGAAGGGACGAATGGCCTAATTCTGCTCCTGTAACTGATGAAATAGGCTTTTGACACATTAGCTTTCATCAGTCAGAGTATTAAGTATCAAAGTTGTGAGGTCGAGCTGGAAATGGTGCAGAGAAGATTTACCAGGATGTTGCCAGGACTAGAGGGAGAGGTTGAGCAGGGCTGGGACTATTCCTTGGAGCGCAGAAGGATGAGGGGTGATCTCATAGAGGTGTACAAAATCATGAGAGGAATAGATCGAGAAGATGCACAGAGCAGGGGAATCGAGAACCAGAGGACATGGGTTTAAGGTGAGGGGAGAGTGAGGGGGGGGGGGGGGGGGGGGGTGTCTATGAAGTGCTGGAGGAACTCAGAAGGTCAGGCAGCATCTGTGGAGGAAATGGATAAACAACGTTTCAGATCAGGATGAAGAGTGGTCGTCAACAAAATAGAGAGAGTACAGAGGAGATTTACTAGAATGTTGCCTGGGTTTCAACAACTAAGTTACAGAGAAAGGTTGAATAAGTTAGGTCTTTATTCTCTGGAGCGCAGAAGGTTGAGGGGGGACTTGATAGAGGTCTTTAAAATGATGAGAGGGATAGACAGAGTTGATGTGGACAAGCTTTTCCCTTTGAGAATAGGGAGGATTCAAACAAGAGGACATGACTTCAGAATTAAGGGACAGAAGTTTAGGGGTAATATGAGGGGGAACTTCTTTACTCAGAGAGTGGTAGCGGTATGGAATGAGCTTCCAGTGGAAGTGATGGAGGCAGGTTCATTGGTATCATTTAAAAATAAATTGGATAGGCATATGGATGAGAAGGGAATGGAGGGTTATGGTATGAGTGCAGGCAGGTGGGACTAAGGGGAAAAAAAAAATTTGTTCGGCACGGACTTGTAGGGCCGAGATGGCCTGTTTCCGTGCTGTAATTGTTATATGGTTATATGGTTATATGGTTAAGAACAAGATGCATATGAACAAGATGTATCCTCTAGTTTATCTTAGTTTAGAGATACAGCGTTGAAAACAGGCCCTTCAGCCCACCGAGTCCACGCTGACCAGTGATCCCTGCACACTAACACGATCCGACACACACTAGGGACAATTTACATTTACACCAAGCCAATTAACCTACAAAGACTGGATAGACTCGGCTTGTACTCGCTAGAATTTAGAAGATTGAGGGGGGATCTTATAGAAACTTACAAAATTCTTAAAGGGTTGGACAGGCTAGATGCGGGAAGATTGTTCCCGATGTTGGGGAAGTCCAGAACAACGGGTCACAGTTTAAGGATAAGGGGGAAATCTTTTAGGACCGAGACGAGAAAAACATTTTTCACACAGAGAGTGGTGAATCTCTGGAATTCTCTGCCACAGAAGGTAGTTGAGGCCAGTTAATTGGCTATATTTAAGAGGGAGTTAGATGTGGCCCTTGTGGCTAAAGGGATCAGGGGGTATGGAGAGAAGGCAGGTACAGGATACTGAGTTGGATGATCAGCCATGACCATATTGAATGGTGGTGCATGCTCGAAGGGCCGAATGGCCTACTCCTGCACCTATTTTCTATGTTTCTATGTTTCTATACATCTTTGGAGTGTGGGAGGAAACCGAAGATCTTGGAGAAAACTCACGCAGGTCACGGGGAAAACGTACAAACTCCGTACAGACATGCACCCGTAGTCAGGATCGAACCCAGGACTGAGAGGCAGCAACTCTGTGCCACTGTGCACCCTCTACTTTTTACAATGCAGGCAATCACAACTGTTTGCTGATATCCCGAATGTCATCGAAATAAAGTCCTGTATAATTGTTTGGACACATTAGAGGCAAGTTCCCGATGTTGGGGGAGTCCAGAACCAGGGGCCACAGTTTAAGAATAAGGGATAAGCCATTTAGAACGGAGACGAGGAAACGCTTTTTCACACCGAGAGTTGTGAATTTGTGGAAAGTCTCTGCCTCAGAGGGCGGTGGAGGCCAGATCTCTGGATACTTTCAAGAAAGAGCTAGATAGGACTCTTAGGGATAGCGCAGTCATGGGATATGGGTTGAAGGCAGGAACGGAATACTGATTGGGGATGATCAGCCATGAACACATTGAATGGCGGTGCTGGCTCGAAGGGCTGAATGGCACCTATTGTCGATTGTAATATATTTATTTCTCCATTCTGGTCTATCCATCCCAAAATAAAACCCATGTAGGAACGAACTACAGATGCTGGTTTATATCAAAGGTAGACATAAAATGCCGAAATAACTCAACGGGTCAGACAGCATCTCTGGATAAAAAGTGTGAGTGACGTTTCAGACCAGGACACTTCTCTGGACTCTGCAGTCCCTTTTTCTCCAGAGCTACCTGGCCCGTTGAGTTACTCCAACATTATGTGGAGTCTTAAGTTCATAAGTTCATAAGTGATCGGAGTAGAATTAGGCCATTTGGCCCATCAAGTCTACACCGCCATTCAATCATGGCTGATCTATCTCTTCCTCCTAACCCCATTCTCCTGCCTTCTCCCCTTAACCTCTGACACTCGTACTAATCAAGAATCTACCTATCTCTGCCGTAAAAATATCCATTGTCCTGGCCTGATACACCACCCATTCTTTGTCTCCAGAGATGCTGTCTGACCCGCTGAGTTACACCAGCAGTATCTATATAACTAAAAGTCTCATCTTGATCACTTCCAATCTGTGCTGTATATTGATTTTAGAAAAAAACGCTACCATATATCGCTATGATTTTTGGTCCCCTTACTCACAGTCCTCCTCCGCTGAAACAGCCCTGAGGATTTTTCCGATTGATGAAAAATAAAAAAGTTATGAATGTTTAAAAAATCTTGAGATCAGCTTATTGGTCCTCTCGCCAGTCAATCAACATGATTCTGTGTGGGGGGTGGGAGGGGCAGGACTATAAAACCCCAAATGCCTGGACATGAGTCAGTCACTGGAAGATCTCGAGCTGTGAGTCTACCCTTTATGTGCTTTATTTGATTATGTGCTTTATGTGGTTATGTGGTTAATTGTTCATGTGCTTCTAATAAATCATTTATTAGCCAGCAATGTGCTTGCAATGAATGAACATTTGTTAACCTTTAATGTGCTTGCAATAAATGATTTGTTAGTCCTTAATGAAATGAAATTAGTTGTTTGGCCTGCCCTGTGTTTGAAATTAAAATGGAAATGGAAATGAAATAAAATGAAATGAGTTGTTTGGCCTGCCCTGTGCTTTTGCTTTTGCTTTGACTTTGCTATGCTTGACCTCACCTGAAATGAAAGCAAATGGATTGTATTGTGGGCTGGCCCCACCTGCCCTGTGCTTGACTTGACTTGAAATGGATTGACTTGACATGAAATTGATTGAAATGGATTGCTGGCCCTGCACCCACTATGCTTGACTTGACTTGACACACAACACCCATGCTAACGCTCCAGACCCCCCTCCCCCCCACTGGCCACCAATATTGGAATTGGATTAGAGGTGGAATATTGCATTGGGGGACCAGCCCTCCCGTGTGAACATGGGACCCGATGGGTCCCACAGTGTAGTCTAAAATATGTTAACATCGACATGTTAGCATTTTCCAGCTTTATTCAATTTGTTTCATGATGTTAAACAAGTTTTAATTAAAGTCCTGCGAGAACCAGGTAAATATAAAGGTATGACTTCCATCTTATAATTAGAAAAAGATTAATTAGAAGCAACATCAAGTAACTTCACCATTTAATCCAAAAGTCACAACATCTCACTATGTGGAACATTTGTTAATTGTAGTCTAAACAAGAAGATCAGAGCACATTATTTTAAAACTAATGGGCCTGTCCCACTTAGGCTATTTTTAGACGACTGCCGGCGACTGTCAACGGTTGTAGCTGGTCGCCAAAAAAACGGTGACTGGACCCCCCGCCCCCCCCACCCCCTTCGGCATAAAATTTGAAATAGAATCAATACTTTAACAACAACAAAAAATGAAGCCAGCACCTGGCGACAATCTACGTTAACCTGGCGACAACTACGACAGCGCCCACGTCAGGAGAAGTCACGCTACGCTCATTGGCGCCAAACCCACTGTCGCCGACTGTCTCCGAAAATGTTCAACATGTTGAAAATCCAGCGGCGGCCAGAAAGACATTACGACTCTTCGGGCGACTGAGGAGACGACTCACGACCGTACAGGCGACACCCTGGCGACAGCTTAGTTGCCTAAAATAATAGCCTAAGTGGGACAGGCTCATGAAGCGCATTCTGAACTACTCAGAATACATGAGGGAGTAAATCAATTCACCAAATGATAATATAAAGGGAACTTAGTGTTATGGAGTCATAGAGTCTTAAAGTGATACAGTGTGGAAACAGGCCCTTCGGCCCAACTTGCCCACAACAAACAATATGTCCCAGCTACACTAGTCCCACCTGCCTGCATTTGGTCCATATCCCTCCATAACCTGTGCCTGTCTAATTGTTCCTTAGATGTTTGTCGGTGTGGGCACGTTCATTAGTGATAGGAGCAGAATTAGTCCATTCGGCCCATCAAGTCTACTCTGCTATTCAATCCTGGCTCATCGTCATCACCATCCTCCGCATGAGTGGGCCAATGGACCTGTTTCTGCCCTACACGAGGGAGAGGTTGGGCAGGCTAGGTCTCTACTCCTTGGAGCGCAGGAGGATGAGGGGTGATCTTATTGAGGTGCACAAAATCATGAGAGGAGTTAGATCGGGTAAACATAGAAACATAGACAATAGGTGCAGGAGTCGGCCATTCGGCCCTTCAAGCCTGCAACGCCATTCAATATGATCATGACTGATCATCCAACTCAGTATCCTGTACCTGCCTTCTCTCCATACCCCCTGATCCCTTTAGCCACAAGGGCCACATCTAACTCCCTCTTAAATATAGCCAATGAACTGGCCTCGACTACCTTCTGCGGCAGAGGGTAGTCGCACAGAGGTGAATTGAGAACCAGAGGACATAGGTTTAAGGTGGACAAAAGTGCTGGAGAAAAACTCAGCGGGTGCGGCAGCATCTATGGAGCGAAGGAAATAGGCAACGTTTCGTCCCGAAACGTTGCCAATTTCCTTCGCTCCATAGATGCTGCCGCACCTGCTGAGTTTCTCCAGCATTTTTGTCCACCTTCGATTTTCCAGCATCTGCAGTTCCTTCTTGAACAATAGGTTTGAGGTGAAGGGGTGTAGATTTAATAGGAAACTGAGGGGGGTCTTTTCACACAAAGGGTGGTGGGCCTGTGGAACGAGCTGCTATCTGACTGTGGAGTGAAGCTGTTTCCCCCTCAACCACTTAGTATCGCTGACCAGAAGTAAACTTACAGCTTGCGCTCACTTCAGCTCCCGAGCTAGCTGGTAAACCATGCAACGTCTGTCCTTGTGAAATGCAGCGTTGCCACACTGCCCGCAAATGTTTCTCAAACACCTTCAATTGTTCCCAGCAGCCGTGGTGAGCTTTGACTTCTTATTTACTTTGAAGGAAGTACTTGGTGTGCCATTGCGTCACAGAGTGAGAGAGTGATACAGCGTGGAAACAGGCCCTTCGGCCCAACTTGTCCGCACTGGCCAACAACGTCCCATCTGCACTAGTCCCACCTGCCCCCGTTTGGCCCACATACCCCTCTAAACCTGTCCTACCCACGTACTTGGTGTGAGGGTGACCGATCGGCATGGCAACGAGAGGGCAATACCAACGAGGGTTGCCGCCATAGTGTGTACTCTTAAAAGGGCTCAGCAGTTGACCATTGTGGGACCCACCTTTCCTTGTTCATCCTTGCTGTGTCTTAAGGGCCTGTCCCACGAGCATGCGACCTGCATGCGGCAAGCGCGACCTAAAGGGCCGGCACCACCAGCATGCGACCTGCATGCGGCGAGCGCGACCTAACGTGGTCGCTTGAGCCGTACGGCCTCGTGGGGCCGGTTCCACTTCGATCGCCGGAGCCGTATGGAGTTGTGCGGAGCTGGTCCCGACATCGCGCGGGGCTACGAAAAACGGACCGTGTTCAAAAATTCCACGCAGCAACGGCCTGCCGGCCCGCAGCCGCCTCGACGCCGTGTCACTCACTCGACCTCCGCGCGGCTCCCACTTCTGGTTTGCTCACGCTTGTCGCATGCCATACGGCTTAAGCGACCATGTTAGGTGGCGCTTGCCGCATGCAGGTCGCATGCCCGTGGGCCAGGCCCTTTAGTCACAGAGTCACACAGCGTGGAAACAGGCCCTTCGTCTCAACTTATCCACGCCGGCCAACAAAGTCCCAGCTACACTAGTCCCACCTGCCTGAGCAGAACTAGGCCTTTCCACGCAAGACGTCTCTGCCATTCAATCATGGCAGATCTATCTTTCCCTCTCAACCCCATTCACCTGCCTTTCCCCCCGTAACCCCTGACTATGACTCTATAACCTACTGAAGCAGTATGAGTCATAGCCATACAGCACACGGAAACAGGCCCTTCGGCCAACATGTCCCAGCTACACGTGTCCCACCTGCCCGCGCTTGGTCCACACCTCCCCAAACCTGTCCTATCCATGGGCCTGTCTAACTGTCTAACAGCCCCTACCTCAGCTGCCTCCTCTGGTAGCTGGTTCCATACGCCCACCACCCTTTGTGTGAAAGGGTCACTCTTCAGATTCCCATCCAATCTTTCCCCCCCTTCACCGTAAATGGTGTGTCCAGGAAGACATTAAACCCTGTGTTTACAAGGCTACTCTGCCAGTTCAAAGGCTTTCCTGCGAATCTCTGGAATTCGCTGCCCTACAGAGCGAGGGAGAGAGAGAGAGAGAGACTGAGGACAGCTCACGGGAAGTAATTAAAGTGAAGGCAGATATATGTTTGAAAGATCAGGGGATGGAGGGTTAATGGGATCTGGCAGAAGAGTCTGCGTTGGATCAAACATGATCACATTCAATGGCAGGGCCGTCGGTGGGGCTTCCAGTTTAGTTTATTCTCACGTTTTTATTGGTACGGTGAAAAACATTTATTGTGTGCTAACCAGTTTAGGGCTTGTCCCAATTGGCGATCTTTTTTGGCGACTGCCGGCATCATTGACTGACGTATCAGGTCACCGAAAAATACGCGGCGTGATGCAGCGTGATGACGTATGACGCAGCGGTGTTTTTCCAAGCGTGGCAACATTTTTTTTGTCGCCGCTGAATTTTGATATGTGAATTGAATTCTATTTTTACTTTGTGTACTAGTCATGTCTCTACTATTTATTTCATTCCCCTTACATGTTTTTCCTCTACTTGCTAAATTTTTGTAAGGTGTCCTTGAGACTCTTGAAAGGCGCCCATAAATAAAATGTGTTATTATTATTATTATTATTAAAGGTACACAAAAATGCTGGAGAAACTCAGCGGGTGCAGCAGCATCTATGGAGCGAAGGAGATAGGCAACGTTTCGGGCCGAAACCCTTCTTCAGACTGATGGGGGGTGGGGGGAGGCGGGGAGAAGAAAGGAACAAGGAGGAGGAGGAGCCCGAGGGCTGAGGGAGGGCTGAGGAAGGGGAGGAGACAGCAAGGGTTAACGGAATTGTGAGAATTCAATGTTCATGCCACCAGGATACAGACTACCCAAGCGGAATATGAGGTGCTGCTCCTCCAATTTCCGGTGTTGCTCACTCTGGCCCTGGAGGAGGCCCAGGATAGAGAGGTCGGATACAGAATGGAAGGGGGAGTTGAAGTGCTGAGCCACCGGGAGCTCAGATTTTGAAATGTTCAAAATCTTTTGTCGACCCTAATATGACGCCGGCAGTCGCCGAAAAAAAATCACCATGTGGGACAGGCCCTTTAGTGGAAAGACAATGCATGATTCACAGTGTACAGACACATGATAACGTTTAGTGCAAGATATATCCTCTCCGATGCTACAATCTATCCTGTCCTGGTACGGAGGGCAATGGGCCACGTTCAGGCAGCGGAGATTAGTTTGGCATCATAGTCGTCCCACTAGTTTCATTGCCGTCATGCTTAGTTTATCTGTATCTGCTCGCTATCACCTCAACCACTGCCAACAATGGACCATTGTGGGCTCCACTTTTCCTTCATCATCGTAGCTGGCTTTGATTTGTTCCTTTCATACCTGTTCATTCTTTTGTTCTTTGTACCTTTTCAACATCTCTAGTTTCCCTCTCCCCCGACTCTCAGTCTGAAGAAGGGTCTCAATCCCAAAATGTCACTTTCGAATAAGGAGTGAGCCATTTTAGAACGGAGACGAGGAAACACTTTTTCTCTCAGAGAGTGGTGAGTCCGTGGAATTCTCTGCCTCAGAGGGCGGTGGAGGCAGGTTCGCTGGATACTTTCAAGAGAGAGCTAGATAGGGCACTTAAAGATAGCGGAGTCAGGGGATATGGGGAGAAGGCAGGAACGGGGTACTGATTGGGGATGATCAGCCATGATCACATTGAATGGCGGTGCTGGCTCGAAGGGCCAACTGGCCTCCTCCTGCACCTATTGTCTATTGTCTAGTGTCACCTGTTCATGTACCCTAGAGACGCTGCCTGACCCGCGGAGTTACTCCGGCAATTTGTGCCTAGTTTTGGCATTGTGGTCAGCGTGGACCTTGTGGGTCTCAGGGCCATTCTTGTACAATACGTTCCGACAATGTCCTGGAATGCATCAGTATCAGCACGGCAAGGTGGCGCGATGGTAGAGTCCAGCACCGGAGACCCTGGTTCGATCCTGACCACAGGTTTGAGTATAGAAGCTGGGATGTAATGTTAAAATTGTACAAGGCATTGGTGAGACCAAATCTGGAGTATGGTGTACAATTTTGGTCGCCCAATTATAGGAAGGATGTCAACAAAATAGAGAGAGTACAGAGGAGATTTACTAGAATGTTGCCTGGGTTTCAACAACTAAGTTACAGAGATAGGTTGAATAAGTTAGGGCTTTATTCTCTGGAGCGCAGAAGGTTAAGGGGGGACTTGATAGAGGTCTTTAAAATGATGAGAGGGATAGACAGAGTTGATGTGGACAAGCTTTTCCCTTTGAGAATAGGGAAGATTCAAACAAGAGGACATGACTTCAGAATTAAGGGACAGAAGTTTAGGGGTAACATGAGGGGGAACTTCTTTACTCAGAGAGTGGTAGCGGTGTGGAATGAGCTTCCAGTGGAAGTGGTGGAGGCAGGTTCATTGGTATCATTTAAAAATAAATTGGATAGGCATATGGATGAGAAGGGAATGGAGGGTTATGGTATGAGTGCAGGCAGGTGGGACTAAGGGAAAAAAGTTGTTCGGCACGGACTTGTAGGGCCGAGATGGCCTGTTTCCGTGCTGTAATTGCTATATGGTTATATGGTTAGGTGCTGTCTATACAGCGTTTGCACGTTCTCTCCATCACCACGTGACCACCTTTTCTCAGAGATCTCCGGTTTCCTCGCACGCTCCAAAGGCGTACAGGTTTGTAGGTTAATTGGTTTGCTATTTAACTGTAAATTGTCCCCAGTGTGTGTAAGGTAGTGTTAATACGCAGAGATCGCTGGTCGGCGCGGACTAGGTGGGCCGAAGGGCCTGTTTTTCATGCTGTATCTCTAAACTAAACTACATATAGGAAGGAACTGCAGATGTTGGTTTACACTGAAGTTAGACACAAAATTCTCAAGTAACTCAGCAGGACAGGCAGCTTCTCTAGATTGAATAGATGGGTGAAGTTTCGGGCGGAGACCCTCAAAATGATGAGGCTCAAGGCGAATGTAGGAAGGAACAAGAGCGGTCACGGTGGCGCAGCGGTAGAGTTGCTGCCTTACAGCGAATGCAGCGCCAGATACCCGGGTTCCATCCCGACTACGGCTGCTATCTGTACGGAATTTGTACCTTCTCCCCGGGACCTGCGTGGCTTTTCTCAGAGATCCTCGGTTTCCTCCCACACTCCAAAGACTAAAAGGCCTGTCCCACTTCAGTGACTGACGTATCAGGGTCGCCGAAAGATTTTGAACGTTTCAAAATCCAGCGGCGACAAAAAAAACGTTGCGACACTTGGGGAAACGGCCGCACGTCAATACGTCATCACGCCACGTCAAACCGCGTCACGCCGCGACTTTTTCGGTGACCCAGTAGGTCAGTCAATGATGCCGGCAGTCGCCGAAAAAATCACCAAGTGTGTCAGGCCCTTATACAGGTATGTGGGTAATTTGGCTTGATCAATATAAACATTGTCCTTAGTGTGGGTAGAATAGTGTTAATACGCAGGGGTCGCTGGTCAGAGTGGACCCGAAACTAAACTGCAGAAGCTGGTTTAAACCAGTGATAGACACAACATGGTGGAGTAACTCAGCGGGACAGGCAGCATCTGTGGAGAGAAGGAATGGGCGACGTTTCGGGTCGAGACCCTTCCTCAGACTATCTAATGAGGAAAATGTCAAAGATATCAATGTTAGCTGGGAGGAGGTGACAAACTAAACAAAACTGTTTACAAAATAACAATGGGTGAACAAGCTTCAGTTATGCTCAAGGTTCTCTCAGCTGCATGGTACTGGATAACAACTTTATCAGACAGACTATTTTTTGTTCCAATAGCTTGTAGTTGATTCTTGATTAGTGTTCTTAGTTCTGAGTTTAGCCCAGTTCCTTTGAACATAAGGAGACAACATGCTCACAACAATAAGGGGGGGGGGGAAGTCTTTATATTTAATGGGGCGTGTTACAAAACCTGTCTTCATTATTTGAGACCATTTTGAGACCATCAGTCTGTAGTAGAGCTGTGTATGATGGAACAGCAGATACGGGTTCACACTGAAGATAGACACTAAATACTGAGAACTATATTCTACACTCTGTATCCTCCCCTCTGCTCTATCTAAGATAGACTTCAGTTTGACTTGATTGCATTTAGTTTTAGAGATACTGCATGGAAACAATCCCTTCGGCCCACCGGGTCCGTGCCGACCAGCGATCCCCACACATTAATACTACCCTATGCCCACTAGGGACAATTTTTACATTTACTAAGCCAATTAACCTACATACCTGTCCGTCTTTGGAGTGTTGGAGGAAACCGAACATCTCGGAGGAAACCCACGCAGGTCACGGGGGGTAAGGTACAAACTCTGTACAGACAGTGCCCGTAGTCGGGATGGAACCCGGGTCTCCAGCGCTGCATTCGCTGTAAGGCAGCAACTCTACTGCTGCGCCACCGTGACCACCCTATTTATGTACAGTATATCTGACCTGTTTGGTTCGCATGCTAAACAAAATTTTTGACTGTTCCTCGATACATTTAACATTAATAATCCTGAATCTGAATACTTCAAGCTAAAATGGGCAACAATACTTTGAAATATTAATATAAAACAAAATCGGAAAACGTTTTAAATGCTAAGTCCTCCAGTGCTTCTACGCAGCGGCGGTGGAAAGCATCTTGTCCGGGAACATTACCATCTGGTTTGGGAATTGCTCTGCCAAGGACAAGAAGGCTCTGCAGAGAGTAGTGCGTTTGGCCGAACGCACTATAGGAACTTCACTCGCCCCCCTGCAGGAACTATGCATCAGGAGGTGCAACTCCAGAGCCAACAATATCATGATAGACCCCTTCCACCCCTGCAACGGACTGTTCCAGCTGCTACGGTCAGGCAAACGCCTCCGTTGCCATGCGGTGAGAACGGAGAGGTTGAGAAGGAGTTTCTTCCCAGAGGCCATTCGGACTGTAAACGCCTATCTCACCAGGGACTAACTCTACTGAACGTTTTTCCTTCCATTATTTATTATGTAAAAGAATATGCGTGTTATGATTGTGTTTATAGTTTGTTTGGTTGTTTGGTTGTTTGTCTTTTGCACAAAAGTCCGCGAGCATTGCCACTTTCATTTCACTGCACATCTCGTATGTGTATGTGACAAATAAACTTGACTTGACTTGACGTGACTTGTCTGTACATAGAACATAGAAGATAAAAGATGGAACATAGAATAGTACAGCTCAGAAACAGTCCACAATGTTCGGTAAGCCAATGCCATGATCAACTAATCTCATCTGCCCGCACACAATTGTTATCCCTCCATTCCCTGTGGGAAAAATATTCCACTCAAATTCAAGAACATATTGAATGTGAGCATCTATAAATGTTTGATTACTGTGGACGGTTTGATTGCAATATCAAGGATAATCAGAGGTAGATAAAAATGCTGGAGAAACTCAGCGGGTGAGGCAGCATCTATGGAGCGATGGAAATAGGTAATGTTTCGGGTTGCGATCCTTCTTCAGACTGATGTGAGGGTGGGGGCGGGAAGGAGAAAGGAAGAAGCAGGGACAGTGGGCAGAGGGAGAGCTGGGAAGGGGAGGAGAAAGCAGGGACTACCTGAAATTAGAGAAGTCAATGTTTATACCGCTGGGGTGTAAACTACCTAAGGAAAATATGAGATGCTGCTCCTCCAATTTACGGTGGGACTCACTGTGGCCATGGAGGAGGCCCAGGACAGAAAAGTCGGATTCGGAATGGGAGGGGGAGTTGAAGTCCCGAGCCACCGGGAGGTCAGGTTGGTTATTGCGAACTGAGCGGAGGTGTTGGGCGAAGCGATCGCCAAGCCTGCGCTTGGTCCCACCGATGTAGAGCAGCTGACACCTAGAGCAGCGGATACAATAGATCTTAAACAAGGATAATTAGAGATCAGTTATAAATGCCACCTTTACTCCTTCATATAATTTATTAAAGACTGGCAGACTGTGGAATGGTTGATGGAACTTTATACAGAGAGGCGCGAGGTGTTGCATTTTGGGAAGTCAAACATGGGCAGGACCTTCACAGTGAATGGTAGGCCTCTGGCGAGTGTTGTAGAGCAGAGGGATCTAGGCTTTTCTTCTTGCCTATGGCGTGCATGATCTAACATTGTATTGTATTGTATTGTATATCTTTATTGTCATTTCCTGAGTATTCGCATACCCAGAGGAAACAAAAAAACGTTGCTCAACCAGTGTCCATTCAGTGTGCATGAAAAATAAATAGAAATAAAAAAAATACATGTATCATGAACAAGTTTAACACTCTACTAAACATTCAACAGCCGTTCCGACCGGCAGCGGCACAACAGTGGCTCTGCTGCAGTGTGGGGGTTTGTGCGCGATACTTGGCAGGGGGCAAAGTCCATTGAACAGTCTTATAGCCTGTGGGAAGAAGCTGAGGAGCATCCTGCTGGTTTTGCAGCTAATGCTCCTGTACCTCTTCCCAGATGGGAGGATGGAGAAAATGTCATGCGATGGGTGGTAAGGGTCTTTGATGATGGAGATGGCTCTGCTGATACATCTCTTCCTGTATATGTCCAGCAGGAAGGGGAGTGGAGCACCAATAATCCTGCTGGCGGTCTTCACTATCCTGTCTAGTTGGTGCCGTTCGTACGCCTTGCAGCTCCCGAACCAGGAAGTGATGCCGTAGGTCAGTGTGCTCGCGACAGTCCCCCTATAAAAAGTCCGTAGGTGTGTAGTGGGGAGGCCTGCTTTACGTAGTCTTCGGAGAGGGTGAAGTCGCTGCTGGGCTCTCTTGACCAGAGCTGTAGGCATGATAGGTCAACTTGTTTTATTTGATCTTATTTGCTTGTGCATGTCAGGTTAATTGCATTAGTCGAAACTGGGTGGACTACATGAGGTTTGCAATCTACCACCATGTTGAACAGGCAGGGACTTTATTCCTTGGAGCACAGGAGGATGAGGAGTGATCAGATAGAGATGTATAGATCATGAGAGGAATAGATCGGGTAGATGCACAGAGTCTTTTGCCCAGAGTAAGGGAATCGAGAACCAGAGGTCATAGGCTTAAGGTGAGGGGGGAAAGATTTAATAGGAACCTGAGGGGTAACATTATGTACACCAAGGGTGATAGGTATATGAAATAAGCTGCTGGAAGAGGTAGTTGGGGCGGGTATGATATAATCTACGGGACATTTGGGCAGGTAGATGGATAGGACAGGTTTGGAGGGTTATGGGTAAAGTGCGGGCAGGTGGGTCTAGTGTAGCTGGGATATGTTGGTCGGTTTGGGCAAGTTGGGCTGAAGGGCCTGTTTCCACGCTGTATCACTTTGTGACTAATCTACCTGTCGTGGAACAGGAGATTCTCCTGTTTTCCTGACCAACATTCATACTCGAAACAATACTGACCAAACTACACTGGCTTTCTGGTGAAAGACAAAAATGCTGTAGAAACTCAGTGGGTGAGGCAGCATCTGTGGAGTGAAGGAATAGGCGACGTTTCGGGGCGAGACCCTTCCTTAGAGATTTCGCTTATTCGCTTGCTTGTGGGGCATTTTTGCCCAAATAAAGTCACAGAGACAGACCATTCGGTCCATCTTGCACATACTGGCCAAGATGCCCCATCTAAACTAGTCAAGAGTGTTTTTGTTTTTTTGCCTTACAGCGCTTGCAGCACCCGGGACCGGAGTTCGATCCTGACTACGGGTGCGTTTGGGAACTCAAAGCCACTGAGAGCGTTCTTCCGACGCCGGAGCACCAACATCTAGCGCGAGGGCAAGAAAAATCGGGCCCGTAGCGCCGACTGTGGAGGCCTCAATAGGCCCCGACCACGGGTGAACAGAGGAAGTGGAATGAACTTTGGTGCCTTCCCTCACAGCGGGAAACGTTGATTCCACTGTGGGGGGAATGTTTTTTATGTTTTATGTTAAAGTTTTGTGTTTATCTTATGGTAAATCAAATGTCACTGCACCAGTTGGTGTGTGCCGATAAATGCCCTTTGCCCTTTGCCCTTTGCCCTTTGACCGTTGACCTTTTCCACAAGTCCTTTGTCCTTTGCCCTTTGCCCTTTGCCCTTTGCCCTTTGTCCTTTGTCCTTTGTCCTTTGCCGTTTGCCGTTTGCCCTTTGCCCTTTGTCCTTTGTCCTTTGCCCTTTGCCCTTTGTCCTTTGTCCTTTGTCCTTTGCCCTTTGCCCTTTGCCCTTTGTCCTTTGTTCTTTGTCCTTTGTCCTTTTCCCTTTGCCGTTTGTTCTTTGTCCTTTGCCCTTTGCCCTTTGCCCTTTGTCCTTTGTCCTTTGTCCTTTGCCCTTTGTCCTTTGTCCTTTGTCCTTTGCCCTTTGTCCTTTGTCCTTTGTCCTTTGTCCTTTTCCCTTTGCCGTTTGTTCTTTGTCCTTTGCCCTTTGCCCTTTGCCCTTTGTCCTTTGCCCTTTGTCCTTTGTCCTTTGCCCTTTGTCCTTTGCCCTTTGCCCTTTGTCCTTTTCCCTTTGCCGTTTGTTCTTTGTCCTTTGTCCTTTGTCCTTTCCCTGTACGGAGTTTGTCCGTTCTCCCCGTGACCTGCGTGGGTTTTCTCCGGGTGCACAGGTTCCCTCCCACACTCCACGGACGTGCAGCTTTGCAGGCTAATTGCCTTTGGTAAAATTGAAAATTGTCCTTTAATGTGTGTGGGATAGTGCGAGTGTGCAGGGATTACTGGTCAGGGCAGATCGGTGGGCCGAAGGGCCTGTTTACGTGATGTATCTCTAAACTAAACTAAAACCGAGAAAGCTAAACATTTTGGTTTCACTGCGGCACCTTCAAACGCCTCAAGCTGTTCTTCACCGAGTTCCTGTTTCTCCGTGTGATAATTGTTTGTGTTGAGTGCTGATTTCCTCTGATTTCCTCGCTGCCTGCGTCAGTTAGTTTAGTCTGCCGTGCCTCCTTGCAAACAGTAAACAAATTCACGGGGAAGTTATGAAGTCGTTTACCCTAAACTCGCTTTTCCTTCAGCGACGGTGGGCGCAATGGGAAATCCCGTGATTCACTGCACAGTCATTTGCATTTCCAGTCTGATTTAATCCGTTTGTCCACTGCGATGGCCATGGGAACAGAGACCCAAGTGCAGACCGGTTGTGGTCAGGCTGGTCTGATGACCAGTGGCAATGCTGACACTCAGTGTCTCAGCCTCAACCATGAGTCAAACTCATGCCGTCGAAGTTGAATCATTTTCTTGGAATACCGGGTCAAATATGTATAGTTTACAACGTGGACACAGGCCCTTCGGCCCACTGAGTCTGCACCGACCAGCAATCCCCGCAAACTAACACTATCAATGGACAATGGGTGCAGGAGTGGGCCATTTGGCCCTTCAAGCCAGCACCGCCATTCAATGTGATCATGGCTGATCATCCCCAATCAGTGCCCCTACAAACACTGGGAATAGTTTGCAATTTTCCCAAGCCAATTAGCCTACAAATTAACTGATGAACCTATATGTATAACCTAAATTCACACAGAGAGTGGTGAATCTCTGGAACTCTCTGCCACAGAGGGTAGTTGAGGCCAGTTCATTGGCTATATTTAAGAGGGAGTTAGATGTGGCCCTTGTGGCTAAGGGGATCAGGGGGTATGGAGAGAAGGCAGGTACGGGATACTGAGTTGGATGATCAGCCATGATCATATTGAATGGCGGTGCAGGCTCGATGGGCCGAATGGCCTACTCCTGCACCTATTGTCTATGTTTCTATGTATACAGGGGGGAGGTTGGACAGACTTGGATCGTTTTCTCTGGAACGCCAGAGGTTGCTGGGAGAACTAATAACATGATGACTTAGACAGTGTGTACAGTCAGAACCTTTCTCTAAAGATAGAAAAATCGAAGACATTTTTAAAAATTCATAGACTCGCAGTCTTACAGTGTGGAAACAAGCCCTTCGGACCAACTTTCCCACACCGGCCAACACGTCCCATCTGCACACGAGTCCCACCTGCCTGCATTTGGCTCAAGTCCCTCCAAAACCTAGTCCTATCCGTTCACCAACTTTTTTTTTTTTTTTTTTTTTTTTTTAAATTTAATTTTTTTTAGAAGTACGGTAAGTTACAATAATACACAACACATATGTCTTAATACATTTTTTGTACCGCTTCATTTTTTTGAGCTTTAAAAAAAAGATAGAAGTAAAGGAAGTAAGGAAAGTGCGCAAGAGTCGTGAAGGTGCAGGAGAGTGTTGAGAAAAGAAAACCCCTTAGAAAAGAAATTAGAGAAGGAAGCAAAGAAAGAAAGTAGACCCTAGAAAAGAAGGAAAAAGAAAGGAGAAACAATCGCTCTATTATAACATTAAACTCCGCAGAAAGGGGACTACCAACCAAGTCTGTTTTTGTTGGGGTTTTTTTACCCCCCGTTGCCAGATCCTGTTATTTATTTATTTATCTATTTGTTTATTTATTTATTTACTTATTTATTTTAAATTATTTAAATTACTATTGCACCTTATGCTTGTAATAGTTCCAAAAACGTAGACCACGTCTTTTGGAAGTGGTCTGGTTTGCCTGCTAAGAGGAATCTCATCTCTTCCAGATGTAGCGTTTCAGACATATTTGATATCCACATTTTTATTGTTGGTGTGGGCGCATTTTTCCAGAATTTAAGTATGAGCTTTTTTTCCCCATTATTAGCCCTTAATTGAGTAAATTCTTCTGAAACACGTTTAGTTCAGGGTTACCTTCCGATATTCCAAACAATGATCCATTCTGGTTTTGGTACCAGTTTTATTTTCATTCATTTTGTAAAGATTTCAAATATTTCATTCCAGAATTTTTGGATTTTTGTACAAAAAACAAAAGAATGCGCTATGGTACACAAAATTGCTGGAGAAACTCAGCGGGTGCAGCAGCATCTATGGAGCGAAGGAAACCCGCTGAGTTTCTCCAGCAATTTTGTGTACCTTCGATCTTCCAGCATCTGCAGTTCCTTTTTGAAAACAAAGAATGCGCTATGGTAGCTTCTTGACACAGACATTTATCACAGATTGGTGAGACATTAGGGAAGAGTTTATTTATTTTAGTTTTTGAGTAATATAGTCTATGTAATGTTTTGAATTAGATGAGAATATGTCATATGTTGATCGAACATTTATGCACCTGTAGTAAGTGATTATCCCAGCTTCCTTTTGAAATGTTTATAGCTAATTCTTGTTCCCAGTCTCTTCTAATTCCATCAGTTGTGGGTATTTCTATGTTTAAGATGATGTTATATAAGTACGATATTAGATTAGCTGATTCTACCTTTGTCTTCATTGCTTCATCCAGTAAGTCTGTAGGCATATTATGATAGTCTTTTGTGTATTTTTTCAGATAATCACAAATTTGAAGATATTTAAAATATTGATTAATTTTCAATAATTCACCAAGTTGACCAGAAATATTGCCTGTCAGTTTCTCTCCACAGATGCTGCTTGACCCAGCTGAGTTCCTCCAGGACTTTGTGTTTCGGTGACGTGGTAGGATTTACAGGTGGAATTCCACTTTGGGGCAGTGGATACATGCGGGACGCATCACATCACGGTTTGGGAATCGCTGTCTAAAGGGCCTGTCGCACCTGCGCGACCAAACGGAAGCGGAATTCACGCGAAAGTCTTAAAGTCTTTGTCTCTTCCCTCCTTGTTCTCCCTCTGTGCCGAGGCGATCCAGGCCTCCGATGTTGTGCCCCGCTGGGCGATGGTAAGTAATGTCAGTCCCACGGCTGAATGCGAGCTCCACGAACGGCCCGGAGTGGTCGAAGCTGCCAAAGCTGCCGCCCTCCAGCTTTACCCCTTATTCTTAAACTGTGGCCCCTGGTCCCCCCCATCCTTCAGAGGTCACAGCTTAAGGATAAGGGGGAAATCCTTTAAAACCGAAATGAGGAGAACTTTTTTAACACAGAGAGTGGTGAATCTCTGGAACTCTCTGCCACAGAGGGTAGTTGAGGCCAGTTCATTGGCTATATTTAAGAGGGAGTTAGATGTGGCCCTTGTGGCTAAAGGGGATCAGAGGGTATGGAGAGAAGGCAGGTACGGGATACTGAGTTGGATGATCAGCCATGATCATATTGAATGGCGGTGCAGACTCGAAGGGCCGAATGGCCTGCTCCTGCACCTATTTTCTATGTTTCTATGTTTCTATGTTTCTTGGCTTCCACAGCCTTCTGTGGCAATGAACTCCACACAGCACGCAACGAAAAAGCCTTTCACTGTACCTCGGTACACGTGACATTAATAGATGAAACTGGACAAAACTTTGAAAGCAGGACACAATGCAATGATGTCAACATCTGCACGCCTACTGCATCCAAGGATGCATTTCACACTATGCAGTTGGATTAATAATTTACTGGCTGTCAAATAATCTTTAAACGCCTCTTAATACAAACCACATTTAACAATTCTTAAAAATGACTCCCAGCATTGACTGAAAGTGAGTCTCCGTTGCCAACCTTGCCGACTGCCAAAGACAATGTGGGAGACCCAGCTATCGGGAGAGGTTGAGCAGACTGGGACTATTCCTTTGGTCTGCCCGAGCTCTGTTCACCACCCAGCGGAGCGAGATGTCCTTCGGGGAATGTTGCAGACTGGCCCACTGCACACTGCAGGAGTATGTGCTGAGGGACGCACTGAAGCTTGGTGCAGCCAACGTCAAGGCTTGATGGGGGAGGACCACAGTCTAGGGTCCTTCTGCTGCTAGACATGGGGGTACGGTAATGGTGGAGACGCCCCTCAAATTAAGGGAAGGGATTCCGCACCAAAATAAGGGAAGGTATCCCGGGGGGGGGGGGCACGGGTATGGGACAGATTTGTAAAATTTGACAAATGTATAGACTGTATTGAACAATTTGTACAGCCTCCGAAAATGTCGGATTAATTTTTTGCACGGTTCACGATTTGTATATATTTATTATTTGAATAAAGTCTATTTTGAAATTAAAAAAAAAAAAAGGATTCTATTCCTTGGAGTTCTGGAGGATGAGGGGAGACCTTATCGAGGTGTATAAAATCATGAGAGGAATAGATCTGGTAGATGCACAGAATCTCTTGCCCGGCATAGGGGAATCGAGGACCAGATGATACAGTTTTAAGGTGAGGGGGGAAAGGATTTAATAGGATTCTGAGGGGTAACTTTTTCACACAAAGGGCGGTGGGTGTATGGAACGAGCTGCCAAAGGAGATAGCTGAGGCAGGGACTAACGCAACGTTTAAGACACATTTAGACAGGTACATGGATAGGACAGATTTGGAGGGATGTGGGCCTAATGCGGGCAGGTGGGACTAGCGAAGAAGGGTCTTGACACGAAACGTCGCCTATTGCTTTTCTCCTGAGATACGGCCTGACCCGCTGAGTTACTCCAGCCCTTTATCTCCTATAGATGGGGCCATGTTGGCCAGTGTGGGCAATTCGGGCCGAAGGGCCTGTTTCCACGGCTGTATGACTCGATTTGAGTATAGGAGCAGGGAGGTTCTACTGCAGTTGTACAGGGTCTTGGTGAGACCGCACCTGGAGTATTGCGTACAGTTTTGGTCTCCTAATCTGAGGAAAGACATTCTTGCCATAGAGGGAGTACAGAGAAGGTTCACCAGACTGATTCCTGGGATGTCAGGACTTCCATATGAAGAAAGACTGGATAGACTCGGCTTGTACTCACTAGAATTTAGAAGATTGATGGGGGATCTTATAGAAACTTACAAAATTCTTAAGGGTTTGGGCAGGCTAGATGCAGGAAGATTGTTCCCGATGTTGGGGAAGTCCAGAACAAGGGGTCACAGTTTAAGGATAAGGGGGAAGTCTTTTAGGACCGAGTTGAGGAAAACATTTTTCACACAGAGAGTGGTAAATCTGTGGAATGCTCTGCCACAGAAGGTAGTTGAGGCCAGTTCATTGGCTATATTTAAGAGGGAGTTAGATGTGGCCCTTGTGGCTAATGGGATCAGGGGGTATGGAGAGAAGGCAGGTACAGGATACCGAGTTGGATGATCAGCCATGATCATATTGAATGGCGGTGCAGGCTCGAAGGGCCGAATGGCCTACTCCTGCACCTATTGTCTATGTTTCTATGTTTTCAAAATTAAAAGACAACGCTGGGGTTAAAACGTGACAGCAGCACATTGCGTTAACAGTTTCTGTTGACCGATCGCATTGGCATTTAAGATAACAGCTGATGAGAGTGTTAATAAAAATCATGTCTGACCCAATGCTGCAATTGAAATGCCACCGGTAATTATGTGCCGATAACCTTTCTCTCTGAGTCCATTGTAAAGTTTGCATTTAGTCTGACTAAGTGCAGGGCCTCGACAGAACAAGGTTCATTACGGAGCCCATAAAATGGACAAGGTGCAGGGAGTGGTCCGCTATTGCCAAAGACTGATCTACAGTTTTATCGCCCGTGGGAGAGAATAGGGCTTTGTTTTACAGCCATTGGGAGACACCTAGATGTCTCTCCCAAGTGGCTGAGAGGCAAGAAAATAAAGTTATGGGCCTGTCCCATTTGCGCCTTATTTACGCGTTATATGTAAATTAGGCCGATGCGTCGTAAGGCGTGGGGTGCGCATGCGTTGCGCATGGTGAGGCGTGGGATCGTATGCGGTGGCGCGCGGTATCGTGCGGCGCTCCAGGATTCTTGCGTCAACGTCCTGTCGCATGCTGCAGGGTATTCGAATGACATCACGCACACCGGACGGCTGTGCTGATGCATGATTTGCACGCGGCGTCTATTTTACATATGGCGCGTAAATGAGGCGCAAATGACGGCCAAGTGGGACAGGCCCTTTAGACACCAAGTGCCGGAGTAACTCAGCGAGTCAGGCAGCATCCCTGGAGAACATGGATAGGTGACGTTTCACAGAGTGCTGGAGTAACTCAGCGGGTCAGGCAGCATCTCTGGAGAACATGGATAGGTGACGTTTCACAGAGTGCTGGAGTAACTCAGCGGGTCAGGCAGCATCTGTGGAGAACATGGATAGGTGACGTTTCGGGTCGAGACCCTTCACCGTCGTCATAGAGTCATAGAGTGATACAGTGTGGCAACGGGCCCATCGGCCCAACTTGCCCACACCGACCAACATGTCCCACCTACTTGCGTTTGATCCATATCCATGTACCCGTCTAACTGTTTATTAAATGTTGGGATAGTCCCAGCCTCAACTACCTCCTCTGGCAGCTTGTTCCATACACCCACCTCCCTTTGTGCAAAAATGTTACTTCCTACTGTTAGAAGCTTCCTATTAAATCGTTTACCCTTCACCTTAAACCAACGTCCTCTGGTTCTCAATTCCTCTACTCTGGACAAGAGACTCTATGCATCCAACCGATCTATTCCTCAAATGATTTTTTACACCTCAATAAGATCACATCTGCTGGCGCTTCAAGGAATAGAGGCCCGGCCTACTCAATCTCTCCCCATAGCTCAGGCCCTTGAGTCCTGGCAACATCCTTGTAAATCTGCTCAGTACCCTTTCCATCTTGACAACATCTTTCCTGTAGCATATAGACTATACAGTCAACATAGTTTTATGAGAAGCCAAGCATGATGCAGCCAATAACTAAAATGGTGAAGTCTGAAGAAGGAATCTGACCCGAAACGTCACCTATCCACTTTCTCCCAGAGATGCTGCCTGCCTCGCTGAGTTACTCCAGCATTTTGTGCCTTTCTTCAGTGTAAACCATCATCTGCAGTTCCTTCCTACGCAAGAAAAGAAAGTTATTCGATGAAGGCGTTTACTGGAGTGCAGGCTTTGTTGCGGCCTACCATTTGAGTTTCCAATTCCATGTCGAATAGTGAAAGGCCTGGATAGAGTGGATGTGGAGAGGATGTTTCCACTGCTGGGAGAGTCTAGGACCAGAGGCCACAGCCTCGGAATGAAAGGACATTCCTTGTTCTAAGACGAGGAAGAATTTTTTAGTCAGAGGGTGGTGAATCTGTGGAATTTGTTGCCAAAGAAGGCTGTGGAGGCCAAGTCAATTGATTTTTGTTAGAACATAGTTTGATAGATTGATTAGTATGGGTATCGGGTTATGGGGAGAAGGCAGGAGAATGGGATTGAGAGGGGAAAATAGAACCATAGAAACATAGAAAATAGGTGCAGGAGTAGGCCATTCGGCCCTTCGAGCCTGCACTACCATCCAATTTGATCATGGCTGATCATCCAACTCAGTATCCCGTACCTGCCTTCTCTCCATACCCCCTGATCCCTTTAGCCACAAGGGCCACATCTAACTCCCTCTTAAATATAGCCAATGAACTGGCCTCAACTACCTTCTGTGGCAGAGAATTCCACAAATTCACCACTCTCTGTGTGTGAAAAATGTTTTTTTCATCTTGGTCCTAAAGGATTTCTCCTCTATCCTCAAACTGTGACCCCTTGTCCTGGACTTCCCCAACATCGGGAACAATCTTCCTGCATCTAGCCTGTCCAACCCCTTAAGAATTTTGTAAGTTTCTATAAGATCCCCCCTCAATCTCCTAAATTCTAGGTCAGACCTTTCTCCAGACTAAGAAGGGTCCTGGCCCGAAATGTCACCCATTCCTTCTAACCAGAGAAGTTGCCTGACCCGCTGAGTTACTCCCGCATTTTGTGTCCACCTTAAACAACACTAGAACCAGACGACACTGTGTGACAATGCCCATTGAAACTTATTTTACAAGGCCCAGTAATTGGTCAAGAATGTAGATTGCAAGACTAAAAAACACCTCATCATGCTAATATAAAGCCTTATTTTGTTCCATTGCTCAATCGCGAATGTTATCTCCCCCAACTATCTGCTTGTTAAATAGAAAGGAACATAGTTCTTTGCTGAGATGGTGACTTGTCTTGTACGTGGCTTTTCACAATGCTTAATTGTTAACATATTTGGAGCGTTATTATCCTCTTAGCGCTGAGGAAAATAAACAGACAGCCCTGCCTTAAGCCCTTTGTTTCCACCAGCGGTTAGTTTAGCTTAGAGATAAAATTTACTTTAGAGATGCAGCGCGGAAACTGGCCCTTCGGCCCACCGAGCCCGCACCGACCAGCGATCCCCGCACATTAACACTACCCCACACACACACACACACACACACACACATACACACACTACCACACACACACACACACACACACACACACCACACACACATACACACATACATACATACACACACACGGGACAATTTACAGTTAAATATCAAACCAATTCACCTACAAACCTGTACATCATTGGAGTTTTTGTTGCTTTTTTTAGTTTTAGAGATACAGCGGGAAGACAGGCCCTTCGGCCCATCTTGTTCGCACATTAACTCGATCCTACACGCTAGGGACAATTTTTACATTTCTGCCACGCCAATCAACCTACAAACCTGCACGTCTTTAGAGTGTGGGAGGAAACTAAAGGGCCTGTCCCACTTACACGACCTTGGCTCGCAAATCACGGAGCGCGGAGGGGTACAGAGTTGTGCGGGGCTAGTCCCGACATTGCGCGGGGCTCCGAAATTCTTGCAGTGACCGAAATCTTTGCGCGCCGACGGCCTATCGGCCCGCGTACGCACGCAGGCTCATTGCGGTCGTGCGCAGCGTCTTGACGTCGTACGTAGCATCTTGACGGCATACGCCTAGCGCGTGGCGTTGCGTGATGACGTCACCGCCCGACGCCGTGCCAAGCCCAAATTCAGTCGGCCAGCTGCCCTCCTGCCCAGCTGATTTGTAAGCATGACGTAAATGACGTGACGCGCGAACTTAG